>NC_134100.1:60792425-60942425 GCF_000715075.1 Nicotiana tabacum
GTAGGGATCTTCGCCCCTAAATCCATTATTCAGATAACTATAAAAAGAACTTTCTAGTTCACTCAGAAAAGAATGATCGTTGTCAATCTCAAAAATCTGATTTTCAATATCAAAATAGATGGAATAACTGTCTCTATATTCCTATCACTAACTAAAAAAGTGTCATCAGAGATGAAATTCCGAATGTCTTTAATGCCGAATAAATAATCAACATTACTGGAACTAGAATTGTCACGATTCCTCCAACTATGAATGTTTTTCACTTTTCGATTTGGATCTTCATTGGTATTTTTAATAGGACCAAGACTACCCATTGATTTATTTAGCCCACACCTGCGTTCGAACTCCTTCTTAAACAACATCGAATTAAACCACCATCTTTCCATAGAGTTTTCTTGCCCCCTATTTGCATGAAAATACAATAGATGAATAGTCATTCGCTAGAAAATTATTTATTTGAATATCTTATTTACTATCAGACTAAGCATAGAAATCCAATCACTAGGATTATTAACTAATAAGGATTGTGACTATTGAAAAAAAATTCTGAATCTGGGGGAACACTTCACTATATATTAATATGTTGGAACCCCCTTATATATTATTAAAACTAATTTTTAATAAAGGGCGGCTTCTCCTATGTCGTGTCAAATTCTCATCGAAAAAAAGAGATTTGTCCTCTCCTATAAAGAAAAAAAAATAATTGTTTCGTAAAATCTCGTCTAATACTAATATCTAATCACTAAAAATCTAAAATCTAATAAAAAAATAAGTAATAAATTAAGGTTCTATTTCAACACGGAACAAAGGGGACAATATACGGGATGGGTAGAAAGAGGTGTGATACTTGGCTTGATTCAGGGAAACTACAAACTACACGATAGAAAAGAATATACCAATCCTAAGGATCCGTAGGCTTAATTGTAGATCCAAAACAACAATAGAAAGATTTGAGTCTTAGATTTTGATTTAGTTTTCTAGATTTTGTATTTCAAATCTTGTATATCTAGGTAAGTATATACTTAGTCAAAATATATGTAATAGAATCTTTATTGTATTCTGCTCAATCCTTTTAGTAAAAGATTGGGCCGAGTTTAATTGCAATTCAATTAAGAGAACGAAGGATAATTACTTGAGTTCTTTCTCCTTATCCTTCTTTATTTCCTGCTAATTTATTTGCTAATGTCTACTTTTTTTACTTATCCAAAACGCCCACTGCTGCAAAATTAAATACGATCTCTTTCCATACTTCACAAGCAGCAGCTAGTTCCGGGCTCCATTTGCAAGCCTCGCGAATAATTTCATTACCTTCCTGAGCAAGATCACGTCCTTCATTACGAGCTTGTACACATGCTTCTAGAGCTACTCGATTAGCTACGGCACCTGGCGCATTACCCCAAGGATGTCCTAAAGTTCCTCCACCGAACTGTAGTACGGAATCATCCCCAAAGATCTCGGTCAGAGCAGGCATATGCCAAACGTGAATACCTCCTGAAGCCATGGGTAGAACACCTGGTAAAGAGACCCAATCTTGAGTGAAATAAATACTGCGACTTCGATCTTGTTCAACAAAATAATCACGCAGTAAATCAACAAAGCCTATAGTTATGTCTCTTTCACCTTCAAGTTTACCTACTATGGTACCAGAGTGAATATGATCTCCACCAGATATACGTAACACTTTTGCTAATACCCGGAAGTGGATACCATGATTCTTCTATCTATCAATAACCGCATGCATTGCACGGTGGATGTGAAGAAGTAGACCATTATCTCAGCAATAATGAGCCAAGCTAGTATTTGCGGTGAATCCCCCCGTTAAGTAGTCATGCATTACGATCGGAATACCCAATTCTCTAGCAAATACAGCTCTTTTGATCATTTCTTCGCATGTACCTGCAGTAGCATTCAAGTAATTCCCTTTGATTTCACCTGTTTCAGCCTGTGCTTTATAAATTGCTTCGGCACAAAATAAGAAACGATCTCTCCAACGCATAAATGGTTGTGAGTTCACGTTCTCATCATCTTTGGTAAAATCAAGTCCCCCGCGAAGACATTCATAAACAGCTCTACCGTAGTTTTTAGCGGATAACCCCAATTTAGGTTTAATAGTACATCCCAACAGGGGACGACCATACTTGTTCAATTTATCTCTTTCAACTTGGATCCCGTGAGGCGGACCTTGGAAAGTTTTAACATAAGCAGGAGGGATTCGCAGATCTTCCAGACGTAGAGCGTGCAGGGCTTTGAACCCAAATACGTTACCTACAATAGAAGTAAACATGTTGGTAACAGAACCTTCTTCAAAAAGGTCTAAAGGGTAAGCTACATAAGCAATATATTGATCTTTTTCTCCAACAACACGCTCGATGCGGTAGCATCACCCTTTGTAACGATCAAGGCTGGTAAGTCCATCAGTCCATACAGTTGTCCATGTACCAGTAGAAGATTCGGCAGCTACCGCGGCCCCTGCTTCTTCAGGTGGAACTCCAGGTTGAGGAGTTACTCGGAATGCTGCCAATATATCAGTATCCTTGGTTTGGTACTCAGGAGTATAATAAGTCAATTTGTACTCTTTAACACCATCTTTGAATCCAACACTTGCTTTAGTCTCTGTTTGTGGTGACATAAATGTAACAAAAATAGGCCAACACGAATACGGTACAGCAGAGACTGAAAAAGGAGTGAATCCATCTGCACACAAACCCAACCTAATATTTTTTGGTTCATTAGCGAAGTCAGGATACATCCTATCAAAATACTTCTACGCTTCCCATCTGAAGGATGGCACAAAACACGCGCCCTTCTATTTTCGTCGTGCCATCTCATATGATGAGCCGAACTCATTGATGCATACAACCTCTTTAACCTATGTATAATAGGTAAGTAATGCATCCTCTTAATTAAAACTTTCTTCGCTTTGGCATTTGTGACCTACTTAAAATGAGACAATCCACAAAATTTGCACGCTTCTAGAGCCGCATCATCTTTATAATATAACATACAACCTTTTTCACAACAATCAATTTTTGTTGAGGAAAGTGCTAACTTAGAAACTAACTTCTTAGCCTTATAGTAATTGTCGGATAAGTTAATGTTCAGACTAACTTCACCCATAAGTCCAATTATAGTATTCATGGCCGCTTGAGAAATATTCCATTCCGATTTGATAGTTAGTAATCTAACTGCAACAGACAACTTCGAGTGTATTGAGCCTTCATAGAGTGAACGACTAGACACCTCTAATAATTCATAAAAGTGCTTTGCCTCATCATTGGGAGACTCATCAATATTTTGTTGGGATTGAACTCCTGGGTGTATCCCTAAAGCATTTGACACCATTTTATGTATTTGATAATTTTCATAATTATTCTCAAAGAATTTACTACGCTCACAACTAGTAAGATTCTGAAAGTCAACATCAGTTAAATTATGGGTATTCTCTCCCTGAACCGTCCACACATAATAGTTTTCTCTAAACCCCTTTCTAGAAAGCTGAACTTTAACATCCTCTGGTATCCATAACTTTATACAATTGCACGTAGCACAAGGATACCTAATCGTTCCTTCATTACGAAATTCAGAAAGTGTTGTCGCATAAGCAATAAATCCTTTAACACCTTTTACAAATTCTTCCTTCAGTCCCCCACTATTAGGATAATTTCTATCGCACATCCATCTACGATCTCGTTCCATCTATTACACAATAACAAATAAAATAATTAAATAAAGAAATGAATAGTTTATTTTATTCAAAGTTAACAATTAAATGGAAGATTATACATTTAAGAATTTACATTTCTTTTTTACTTTTATCGCCCTGGTAATGGACGCGTTAACACACCATATTCAAGGGGATGTGCCATGGTGCATGCTATTCGTCGATGACATAGTTCTGATTGATGAGTCGCGAGCCGGTGTTAACGAGAGACTAGAGGTTTGGAGACAGGCTCTTGAGTCTAAGGGTTTCAAGCTGAGCAGGACGAAGACAGAATACCTGGAGTGTAAGTTTAGCGCTGAGCCAGGGGAAGTGGGCGTGGATGTGAGGCTTAATTCGCAGGTCATCTCGAGTAGAGGCAGCTTCAAGTACTTTGGTTCGGTTATCCAGGGGGGAGAGGAGATCGACGAGGATATCACACACCGTATTGGGATAGGATGGATGAAGTGGAGGTTAGCATCTGGAGTCTTGTGTGACAAGAGAGTGCCACCGATACTCAAAGGTAAGTTTTATAAAGCGGTGGTTAGACCGGCCATGATGTATGGGACTGAGTGTTGGCCCGTTAAGAACTCACATATCCAGAAGATGAAAGTAGCAGAAATAAGGATGCTGCGGTGGATGTGCGGGCACACTAGGATAGATAAGATTATGAATAATGATATTCGGGAGAAGGTGCATGTGGCTCCCATTGATGATGACAAGATGCGGGAAGCGAGGCTTAGATGGTTCGGACATATTCATAGGAGAAGCCCAGATGCTCCGGTACGGAGGTGTGAGCAACTGGTTACGGAGGAAACGAGAAGAGGTAGAGGGCGGCCTAAGAAGTATTGAGGAGAGGTGATCAGGCAGGATATGGCGAGGCTCCATATTTCCAAGGACATGACACTTGATAGGAAGACGTGGAGGTCGAGTATTAGGGTTGTAGGTTAGGAGGTAGTTGAGTCGTGCCTTACTTTGTACCATGGTGAGACTAGCCATGTAGGGTTTTTGTCTAAGATAGCTAGTGGGAATGTTGTGGCTTACTATTTCGCTTTTCAGTGCATGTCCTATTTACTAGCTATCGCTTTTTCTTTGTATCTTCCTTCTAGATTTCATGGTGTTCCTATTTTTCTTATGACTGTCTTGGTGATACTAATATTTACTAATATTGTCTCCCTTTGCTTTGTATTTTTCTTCTGGATTTCATGGTGTTCCTATTTATCCTATGATTGTTGTTGTGATACTAATATTGTCTCCCTTTTTGTTCTTTTGTCTTTTTGTTTTTTAAGCCGAGGGTCTTTCGGAAACAGTCTCTCTACTCCTTCGGGGTAGGGGTAAAGTCTGCGTACACACTACCCTCCCCGGACCCCATTAGTAAAATTTTACTGGGTTGTTATTGTTGTTGTTCTTTATTTTTATCAAGTCAAGATAAAACTATAGTTGTTAAAATTTTTGTGAACGAACAATTTCTTGGAATCAGTTTTAGAAATAGTAAGTCAAACCAAGATTCTAACATACATATCATGGCTCTCAACAGAAATTATATATGTCTTGTAATCAAATAAATTATAAAGATGTAATCTCAACTTAATGGAATTCCACACAATTACTTACAATCTGCATAAATATGAAGCTTGAATAGAAGTGTTAAAGTTATAACTTTTATTTTGATATTATGTTAGCCACTGAATGATACTAAACTTCATATCAGGTGGAGGCATATAATCTTGTTCAATTTTATGTAACACATGAATTTGTTATGAAAAAAAGAAAAAGAAACTTGAGTCTCAAGCAGGAGATTTAAATCTAAGAAAGATTATCTGCTTACAGCATATAGATGCTCATGAATCCCACAAAAGAGAAGTTCAATACTTGGAATTAGAGAATATTTTACTAGTCCAAATAGTTATTTTATATATATATATATATATATATATATATATATATATATATATATATCCTTTGGTTAGTGCTCAACGTGTCAACTTAACAGAGAATTTAATTTGACAATATTTGTTTTCAGGCAACCTAAAACATGAATGTTTGAACTGTTATGTCTGATTTTCATTCAAGTAATTAGGCTACCATAAACAAAATACAACTTGCTTAGAATTATTCAAATAAAACTTAATAGTTTCACCAGCTACTGAGTGGACCTCAAAAAATTTCCATTAGCACAGCAAGACTGATCCTTAAACTTTAAAAGTTCTAAATCTTTACATTTAACAGAGTCTTCCTTAACATTGTCCAATCAATTTGGATGATATGTAAAACAAGTGTACCGTTGCTTTCTTATGATCTTTTAATTTTTATGTTTTTCTGTTAAGGAATCAAAACACATAAACCCATAGTTATAGCTTAAATAACTCGAAAGGGAAGGCAAGTATTTGGGTGATGATTGTTGAAATAAAGTAAATAAATATAAAAGGTTACAACTTTAACACAAAATAGGAGTAAAAAAGCTAAAGAAACCCAAAAGCAAGCATACCCGGAGGAGGAAGAATCACCTGTTGAAGGAAAATCAAGAATTGTGCAATGATTTCAAAGTAGCAAAAGGATCAATTAGATTCTATCACCTTTAACGGCTAAAGAACCAAACACGTATAAACAATGAAAATCAAATGAAAATGTTAAGGTAAAACAAGAACTCAAATGATAAAATCATTCTCAAACAGACACATTCAAGCACCTAATAAAATAAGTCCTGAACTCATTAATTTCTCCTCTTTAATTCTGAAAAATATTAGTAACTATTCTTTTTCTTCTTTCTTTTTTTAATTCAAGGAAAAGCTATATGTTGGGCTATAAATATACTTGCTGACACCCTCTTGCCTAATATGGCTCTAAGAGATACAATAAACAAAATCAACAAGTATAATAGCAGTAGTATAAACCGGCAAGAATGACAAACCTAGATGGCTTCCTAAGTCTAACAAGGCTACATTATTTTACAGTTCTCAAGGAAGAAAATTGTCCTCATTTGGACATCTTAAACTTCTTTTTGGTAAACTAAAATTGGAGACGACCGCAAATAAGAAATGAGAGGAAAAGAGTGAGTTAATATTTGATACAATTGATATTTAGGGAAGAAGAAAAAAAAAGCCACACAAGTGATGAACAAAAACTCATGTTTCAACTTGATCCAAATGTGAACAGAGTGGATGGAGCTTCTTCTATGTCAAAAGCTGCCATTGAAGGTTTTAGCATCAATCGATTTCAAATTCTAATCAACCAGAACAAAGAACTTAACAGACAAACCGCCACTTCCTTCTCTTCAACATGGCCAGCCTCAGATTTATTACAGCAATGGCTTGGACATAATCTCTACTCTCTGCAAATAGTAGAATTCTAAAATCTTACGCCTACTTCATATTTCCATCATTCAACTTCCTCCTTTTTACCACACAATGCAAAACCCCTTCTTATCACACTTCAACCCAACATTACTCCCTCCTTTTTTTTCTTTTTCATGGATAATTTGTCACTCCCTAGAAGTTGTTACTTCCTAAAAGTTGAACGCATTTACATAGGAAATCACCAAACTACAAAACTGACACCCATAAGTTGTTACAAACAAGCCACAAAAGATGCATATCCAATTATAGTTTCATGTTTGAGCATATATCAGCAATCTCCCAAATCTGAATTGATATTCGGAATGAGTAGTAGGATATGATCTTGAATGAAGATGTGTTTTTCTTTGTATAAAGTTGCAGAAGTAGGAGAATCTTATAAATGAGGATTTTGCCATTGTGGGAAAAGATTGGAAAGAAAGCAACGTAACACAGGTTTACAAATTTGGAACAGTTTAAGATAAGAATATATGTCAGATTTGGAGTACAAATTAAGTTTGATTCATGAGGAGAACAGTTGGAGAATTTTCCCATCCAAGCATGAAAAGCCAACACTTTATTTATTTTTTTATGTTATCATAATAACAGAAAGAATATTTATTAGTTGAAAAAATATGCACCCACCATTTTTTATTTTTTTGGTACTGACAATTCGGCGCATTATATATATGACTTTTTATGGAAGTGAACTAACATATCACTTAAACTAAAGTTTGAGATTTAAATTATCAATTACAAGAAAAATGATGGCCCGCATGATTTTTTATTTAGAATAATATGAGTGATCTATAAAATTAATATTTTGTACGATAAAAATACAAAAAGAGTATTCGTATTAATGAAGTTAAAATTCTCGTGTTTCTTGTAACATTTAATTCTAAGTATCAATTCAGACTTGTAACACACAGTCACGACTCAAATCTCCCTCCGTAAAATGTCGTGACGGCATCTAGTCTCTACGACTAGGTAAGCCTAACAATTGCGGAATAATTGAAATAAAAGCAGAATTTAACAACTGGACTTCAACAGATAACTATATAACTGAAAAATACCGTTCGGCATGTACAAGTAAACCAACACTCGAGCATAAACAATTCCCAAAGACCCGGTAGTCACAAGTCACAAGCTTCTAAGAGAAAGCTAGGTGTCTCTATACATCAGAGTCTAAGGAAAATAAAGAAAAGAAAATAATATAGGAGGGAATATGGGGACTCCGAGGTCTGCGGACGCTAGCATATGTACCTTGAAGTCTCTGTAGCAGCAGCAAGTACACTCAGCTAATAGCGGGGCTGGTAGGAGGTACCTGGGTCTGCACACAAAACATGTGCAGAAGAGTAGCATGAGTACACCACAACGGTACCCAGTAAGTGCCAAGCTTAACCTCGGTAGAGTAGTGACGAGGTCAGGTTAGGGCCCTACTGGTATATAATAATTTAAGGCAGAAGATATAGCAATGTAATAAGAGACTGAAAATTTAACGAGGAGAAGCTACAGAAAGATAACAGCACAACACATGGGGATAAACAACAGGGGCACTCTCGAGATAGCGTTTCATAGTCCCAAAAGTAAATGCTCAACAGGGGATCTTTCGAGGTACCGCCTCGTAGTCCCAAAAGTAAATATGCAGGAGTATCTCCCGAGGTACCACCTCGTAGTCCCAAAAGTAATATACAGGGGGATCTCCCGAGATACCGCCTCGTAGTCTCAAAAGTAAATATACGACGGGGGATCTCCCGAGGTACCGCTTCGTAGTCGCAAAATTAAACACACAACTCGAAATCGATGGAAACAACAATTACATCAGAAATCCTACAGTTTATGACTAGATGCAAGTCAAGGAAAAATAGTAAATCAACTAAGCATGTTGTACAGATTTCAAATAAGCAATTAAGACACGTAGACATGCGATATTAGGCTAACAGGATAACTACACATGTCGGTATAGCTCAATTAAGATGTAACAAGTTACTGCTCAGTAAAAACCGGGTTTTATAACAATTATCCCGTGTACGCACTCGTCACCTCGCGTACACCGCACTCACATATCACAGAAATATCACAACAGTACCAAATCCAAAGGGGATTTCCCCCACACAAGGTTAGGCAAGCCACTTATCTCGAACCAAGCTCAATCAATCAGTAATAATGCCTTTTCCTCGACTTTCCGACTCCGGATGGCCCAAATCTAGCAAAAAGAAATTATGTACTATAAATACAACTATAAAAAACTAATCTAATTAATGAAATCAAGACATTAACAAGAATATAAAAATCGTCCCAAAAAGTAGACTCGGGCCCACGTTTTAAAATTGGGTAAAAGTCACAAAATACGAACACCTATTCAACAACGAGTCCACCCATACTAAAATTACTCAAATCCAATACCAAAATATCAATCAAAACCTAGAACTTCGGTTGAAGAACTTTCCAACTTTTACCCCGAATTTCTCAACCCAAATCCTTAATTAAATAATAAAATTAACTATAGATTAGTGGGATATAACCAAAAATGAGCTAAGAATCATTATCCAATCGTTGCCTCTGAAAAGCCCTCAAAATCTCGCCTAAATCCGAGCTCTCTATCTCAAATTATGATGAAAATGGCAAAACCCTTGATTTTGAAATGTTTATATCTGCCCAGGTAAATCCTTCTTCGTGAATGCGACCTCACTCTCGCGTTCGCGTAGCACAATTAGCTACTGACCAAAAATCCTTCTACGCGGACGCGAGGACCCTCTCATGAACGCAATGCATGACTGACTCACCTCTTCGCGAACGTGACCCCTACTACGCGAACGCGTAGAACAAATGCTTTGGGGTCCCAGCTGCCTTTACTTCCTCTACGCGAACGCGATACCCATCCCGCGTTCGCGATGCACCACTTCCCAGACCTTCACGATCGCGTCTCTCACTTTGCGAACGCGAAGCACTAATCCTCACCTACCACCAGCTCCCCTTCGCGAACGCGAAGAAGGAAACCAACAACCGAAACACCAGATTGTCTGCAATTCCAACAAGTCCAACTCTACTTTGTTAACCACCCAGAATCCACACGAGGCCCCCGGGACCTCAACCAAACATACCAACAAGTCCTAAAATATTGTACAAACTTAGTCGAGCCTTCGAATCACATCAAACAACGCTAAAATATGAATCGCACTCCAATTCAAACTTAATGAACTTTGAAACTTCAAACATATACAATTGATGCCGAAACCTATCAAAACACTCCGATTGACCTGAAATTTTACACACAAATCATAATTGACATTAAGGACCTACTCCAACTTCCGGAATCGGAATCCGACCCCGATATCAAAAAGTCCACCTCCGGTCAAATTTCTCAAAAATTCAACTTTCGCCATTTCAAGCCGAATTCAGATTCATAATACAGACACACTTTTTTGCTCCAAAAACAAAAACAAATACTCTCGGCAAGTCACGTAAGCATAAAATGATACAGGAGAAGAAGAAAATAGGGGATCGGGGCTAATACTCTCAAAACGACTGTCCATGTCGGTGAGAAGATAAGGGTAACGGCTGCTCATATCATGCTCGGTCTCCCATGTCGCCTCCTCGACTGGATGACCTCTCCACTGAACCTTCACGGAAGCAATGTTCTTTGACCTCAGCTTTCGAACCTGCCTGTCCAAAATGGCCACCGACTCCTCAACATAAGATAAGTCATTGTCCAGCTGGGCTCAGCTGAAATCCAACACATGAGACAGATCACCGTGATACTTGCGGAGCATAGAAATAGGGAATACTAGATGAACTCCTGCTAGACTGGGAGGAAAGGAAAGCTCGTAAGCAAACATCCCCAATTCGCCGCAACACCTCGAATGGGCCAATAAACCTTAGGCTCAACTTACCCTTCTTCCCGAACCTTATGAAAACCTTCATGGGTGAAAATCGGAGCAAGACCCGCTCTCTAACCATGAATGCAACATCGCAAACCTTTCGATCTGCATAACTCTTCTGTCTGGACTGCTGTGCGAAGTCGATCCTGAATCACCTTAACATTCTCTAAAGCATCTTGAACCAAGTTTGTACCCAATAGCCTAGCCTCGCCCAGCTCGAACCAACCCACTAGAGACCAACACCTCCTACCATACAGAGACTCATACGGTGCCATCTGAATGCTCGACTGATAACTGTTTTTGTATGCAAACTCCATAAGTGGAAAAAACTGATCCCAAGAACCTCCAAACTCCATCACATACGCACGGAGCATATCCTCCAGTATCTGAATAGTGCGCTCGGACTGTCCGTTCGTCTAAGTGTGAAATATTGTGCTCAACTCAACCCGAGTACCCAACTCATACTGTACAACTCTCCCAGAACCGCGATGTAAACTGTGTACCCCGGTCATAGATGATAGATACCGGCACGCCATGAAGCCTGACAACTCGCGGATATAAACTCGAGCCAGCTGCTCGGAAGAATAAGTATTCATCACAGGAATGAAATGAGTTGACTTGGTCAGCCTATCCACCATCACCCAAACTGCATCGAACTTTCTCTAAGTCCGTGGAAGACGAACAATGAAATCCATAGTGATCCGCTCTCATTTACACTCTGGAATCTCCAGCTTCTGAAGCAAACCACCTAGCCGCTGATGCTCATACTTCACCTGCTGGCAATTTAGACACCGAGTGGCATACTCTACTATGTACTTCTTCATTCTCCTCCACCAATAATGCTGCCTCAAGTCCTAATACATCTTTGCGCCCCCCGGATGAATGAAGTGCCATGAACTGTGAGCCTCCTGGAGAATCAACTCATGCAAACCATCTACATTGGGCACACATAGCCAGCCCTGCATCATCAATGCACCATCATCTCTAATAGTGACCTCCTTAGCATCACCGTGTGGAACCGTGTCCTTAAGGGCAAGAAAATGGGGGTCATCATACTCATGCTCCTAGATACGATCATAAAGAGAAGACTGAGAAACCACACAAGCCAAAACTCGACTAGGCTCAGAAACTTCCAATCTAACAAACTGGATGGCCAAATCCTGAACATCCAAAGCCAATGGTAGATATGCTAGGCTCCCCAAACTCTCCTCCCTGCGACTCAAGGCATCTGCCACCACATTGGCCTTCCCGGGATGGTATAGAATAGTGATATCATAATCCTTAAGCAGCTCTAACCACCTCCGCTGAAGAAAGTTAAGATCCTTCTGTTTGAACTGATGCTGCAGACTCCGGTGATCGTTGTAGATCTCATAAGGAACACCGTACAAATAGTGCCGCCAAATCTTCAAGGCATGAACAATAGCTGCTAACTCAAGGTCATGGACAGGATAGTTCTTTTCATGCACCTTCAGTTGTCTAGATGAGTAGACAATCACTCTACCGTCCTGCATCAACACCGCACCGAGAACAATCCGCGACGCATCAGAATATACAGTATAAGACCCCGAACCTCTAGGCAATACCAATACTGGGGCTGTAGTCAAAGCTGTCTTGAGCTTTTGAAAGCTCTCCTCACACTCCTCTGTCTACCTAAACGGAGCACCCTTCTGGGTTAGCCTGGTCATAGGTGCTGTAATAGATGAGAAACTCTCTACAAATCGACGGTAGTACCACGCCAAACTAAGAAAACTCCGAATCTTCGTAGATGAGGACGGTCTGGGCCAACTCTGCACTACTTCAACCTTCTTTAGATCCACCTTGATCACTTCACTCGACACTACGTGACCCAAAAATGCCACTAAATCTAGCCAGAACTCACATTTTGAGAATTTTGCATATAACTTATTTTCCCTCAAAGTCTGAAGCACAGTCCTCAAGTACTGCTCATGATCCTCCCGACTCCGGGAGTATACCAGAATTTCATCAATAAACACAATGATGAATGAGTCAAGATAGGGCTGGAATACACTGTGCATCAAGTGCATGAATGTTGTTGGGGCGTTGGTCAGCCCAAATAACATCACAAGGAACTCGTAGTGACCATACTAAGTCCTGAAAGCAGTCTTCGGGATATCCGGCTCCAGAATCTTCAACTGATGATAGCCTGAACGCAATTCAATCTTGGAAAACACTCTAGCACTCTGTAACTGATCAAATAGGTCATCAATACTAGGCAATGGAAACTTATTATTCATTGTAACTTTGTTCAACTGGCGATAATCAATGTACATACGCATAGAACCATCCTTCATCTTCACAAAAAAGACTGGGGCACTCCAAGGTGATACACTGGACAATGAAGCCCTTATCAAGCAATTCATGTAACTGTTCCTTCAACTCCTTCAACTCAAGAGTGGCCATACGATATGGAGGAATAGAGATGGGCTGAGTGCCCGACAACAAATCAATACCAAAGTCGATATCCTTGTCGGGCGGCATGCCCGGAAGATCAGCTGGAAAAACATCGGATAATCCCTTACTACTGGAACGGACTCAATCGTAGATATATCAATACTGACATCTCTCACATAAGCTAGATACATGTCACACCCCTTCTCAACCATTTGTTGAGCCTTAAGAAATAAACTAACTCTGTTGGGAGTTTAATCTAAGGTACCTCTCCACTCTAACCGCGGTAATCCTGGCACAGCCAGCGTCACAGTCTTGGCATGACAATCAAGAATAACATAATGGGGAGACAACCAGTCCATTCCTAAAAGTTTATCAAAATCTACCATACTGAGCAATAATAAATCGGCTCTGGTCTCAAAACCACTAAGAACAACCAAACACGACCGATACACACGGTCAACAATAATAGAATCTCCCAAAGGTGTAGACACATAAACAAGAGAACTCAAAGAATCACGGGATATGCCCAAATATGGAGCAAAATAAGATGATACATAGGAATAAGTGGAGCCTAAATCAAATAAAACCGACGCATCTCTATGACACACCTGAACAATACCTGTAATGATAGAGTCGGATGCAACTGCCTCTGTACAAGCAAGAAGGGCATAGTATCTAGCATGGCATCCCCCTCTAGGGCGACCTCTACCTGCCCGACCTCCACCTCGAGCTGGCTGAGCAGGTGGAGTGGTAGCTGATGTTGTAATCACAGCCTGGGGACCCGGTGCAGCACGCGGTGCCTGAGTAGCCTGTAGAGGTGCACCCCTTCTAAGTCTGAGGCAATCCCTCACCATAGAGCGAGTGTCGCCACACTCAAAACAAGCTCTCGAAGGGCATGGCTACTACGGCTGGCTCGGGCCAGGTCGACTAGACTAACCGCTGAAAGCACCCCGTGTAGGAGGTGCACTGGACACTAGCGATGCATAATAAGTCTCTTGGGGCCTAGGAGTGGCCGGAATACCACTGGCGGCTGGAAGTGCTAAATGAACAAGGCAACTCACATAGCCCCTACCATGACGAATTGCCGCTGGGGCACAAGTACCACTATAAGTGCCAGACTCTCGAGACTTCGGGGCCTCTCTCTCCTCTCTCTCACGAGTCAGCATGCCCTCCAATCTCCTAAAAATACCCACAACCTGCTGATAAGCAATATCCATCTCTAACTATCGGGCCATTCTAAGTCTGATACTGGGTTGACCCTCGCTCGAACTGTAGCAACCAAGGCTGGTGCATGCCTACCCAAATCATTGAAGCGAATCGCATACTCTGACAAAGTCATAAAACCCTAGCGCAACTACTCAAACTCCGCGCGCCATGCATCTCTAAGACTCTGGAAAATATACTCCCTCAAGAACATATCCGGGAACTGAGTCCAAGTGAGCAAAGCTGCCTCGGCCTAACTACCCAACTCATAAGCATGCTACCACTGATAGGCTGCTCCTCTAGGCTGGAACATAGTGAAAGAAACCCCACCCGACTGCGCTACACCCATAGTACAGAAGATACGGTGACACTCCTCAAGAAAATCCCGAGCATCCTCTGACGCCAAACCACTGAAAGTAGGAGGGTAGTACTTCTTATACCTCTCAAGCCTGAGCTGATCCGCCTCTAACACTACTGCCCTAACCTCGGGCTGAACTGGAGCTACCGACTACATCAGTATAATCTATGGAACCTAGTCGACCTGAACCCGCTGCTCTGGGGTATAGGCGGCAAGAGTCTGTGCTCCTACCCCGGCCTGAGATGTTGCAGTAGCAAGTGGAATCAACCCTGCCTAAGCTAGACTATCGAACATACTCAGGAACTGTGCCAGGGTCTCCTAAAGAGCTCATGCCATAACAGGCATCTCTATTGGCTCTGGCCGCACCACGTGGACGTCCTCGGCCTCTACCCCAGCCCCGACCTCTACCGTGTCACGACCCAAACCGATGGGCCGTGAAGGCACCCGGTACCTTACTCAATAGAGTACCAACATAACATATCTTTCGTATCATTCTATCATATGTAAATGAATCGAAGTAATGCATGGAGGAATACAAACTTATACATATGACATATAGGCCTATAAGACCAAAATAACCACTCATACACTGAACATAGGCCGATAAGGCCATACAATCTTTTATGTACATGACATATGTCTACAAGCCTCTAAGAATACATAATTGTCATAAAGGTCAAGACAGAGCCCCGCCATACCAAAAAATACACGTCTAAATCGTACTGACCAAATAAGCAACTTCGGAGCAAATGGAGCGCACCAACATCTTCCGCTGAGCTGATAGCCTACTTGGAGGACTCTCGACCTGTCTATCGGGACCTGCGGGCATAAAACGCAGCGTCCCCAGGCAAAAGGGACGTCAGTACAAATAATGTACCGAGTATGTAAGGAATAAAAATCAGTAAATAATAGACATGAGTGAAAAATGGAGTAAAAGACTCGACATGTAAGTCTGAATAGCTTTGTGAATCATTTAATATTATAATGTCATGCATATGCATATAAATGTCATACCATGCATGGGTATATGCGTTCATAACATCATCAAGCCTCTGAGGGCATCCCATCATATCATCTCGGTCACTGTGGGCAAATCATCAACGTATACCAGCTGATCAGGTGGTGGTGCGTATATAACGTCGTAACCTTTTTTCATATCCCATATACATATAATATACGCGTATATAATGCCATTTGGTCATGGGTCAATGTACATGTATAAATACACACACACACACACACACACACACACATATATATATGCGTATATAATACCGTCTGGTCATGGGTCAGTGTACATGTATAAATGAATGCAATGCATGAGAAGTACGTCAATAAAATCTCTCGGAATGTCATAAGACCATTATACCTCTGATTAATATCATGAAATAAACTTTATCAACTTACGTATTTTCTGAGACCCATGAACAGACAATAGAATAATAAGACATATGGGAATTCACGAACATAGACATCTCTAATACTTCTATGAATAGAGTTATTTATGGAATTTGTGCATTTGCTCGTTTCGTTCGTGTCGTATAGATCATGCCAAAAAGAAAGAAGGGATAGCCTTTACATACATGAGTCGATTCTCTTGACAATCCCACTAACACACGTCAATTGTGACCACATGTAACAGCAAGAAAGGAGTAGGGAAAAATCCGTATGATATTCTTGAGAAAAATTACACCGCACTCCGTTATAATTGTAAATTTCACGCTTTATTGTAAAAAATGGTCTCTGTACGAAATGTTTTGAAGCAATACGTTGCTATTGCAATCCATGAACTTTGCTGAAGCTTTTTGACGTGAAAATGTTAAAGCTATACAATTCAAGAGCTTTGGGATTTTTGACGTGAAATGTTAGAGCTATACCATTCAAGGATTGGAATTATGGAAAAAGTGTAGTATAAAGTGATGATTAGCCACCAACCCCTCTTAATTGTGACATCTTGCAAAATTTGAATTCAAGAGTCACTCAAGAATCATGTGTTGCTGCTACGTGGGGAAAGTTTAGGCTTATCCAACATTAGCCACTTAATTCCTTAATTAATTTGTTAATTTCCCATTAACCAATAATTACCCAATTATCCACATAATTAGAAATTATCTCAATTTACTTAAAATACTACTTACTTTTAATACACTTGCACACCTTTCTATTATGGTCATGTGGTACCTTATATGGTACTAGTCCATAAATACCGGGTATTTTAGCCCGGGCCGTATTTTATCCCAAAATGTCAAACTTCAACAAAATTTATTTTCTTCAATTTGCTTACCCTCTCACCTTCACGAATTTACTCATCACTTGTTTGAAATAGCACAATGCTTATAATCTCAAAATAATCTCATTCCCGAACTTACGTCGATTAACTTACAACGAAACTTTAACATACGAAAATGCGGGATGTAATATCTCATTTCCGAGCTTCCATCTATTTACTTATGACGTACTTTCACGTACGAAAACATGGGGTGTAACATCATTCCCCCCTTTGGAACATTCGTCCTCGAATGTTGACTGATGCACTTATCATTCTCATAACTCCTAGCTCTTGCGAATACTTTAATATTGGTCTTCCCATTTAGGCAACTGTTCTGTAAATAATTCCATAGGCCAGGGCATTCTCCCCTTTAGGCCTCTTTCTCACACCACGACTTGTGGTCGGAATCCTTCCAATCTCGTAACTCTTCCTACCTTCCGTCATGCCGCATGTACGACTTTTTCTTTGTAAGTGCGCCTATACGACTCTTCTCTCCTTTTTCCTCCGGTTTTTAGCCAATCTCTAGGCCTCACTTTGTAAACATATACAGAGCTTGATAAGATGTCCCTCTGGGCATCTATCGGGTATACGGAAGTTCTTCGCTCGGTACTTTATTGAACTTACGAATATTGTTATACCTTATTTCATAGATCTGTTTATCCATCCGTATGACTTTACTGCCATAACTCTTACTTTGATTTATCGTTACTGAGGTATGCTACCAAACTCCAGGTTACTCTCGTTGCTTATCCTATATGCATAAATCTAAGACCTTTAATGTTTCTTCATTACTGTTCATTTTAAGAATAATGGTCTAATCTCATTTCATACTTTGTAACTTTTATCCATCCATTGTTGATTCACCTTAATACCGATAACTTGACCTCTTATGTAACACTATCTCTAGGGATCATGTCTCATCGGGGAACATCAAAAATGATTAGACTAATCCACCTGGGGGCGATACCATGCTTCCATAACTGTATTTCATACCATCCCAATGTGATTCACATTACGTGGGTATTTTAATCCTAAGGACTTATCCACTCTCGTCACCTTCTCATTCGCCCTTTCTTATCCTTACTCATATCTTCCTAAAACCTTGTCGCTTTACCATACTTTAGCTTGCGACCTACACATATCTATTTATACTACTCGCAACCTTTATTCAACTTGCTTGCATCATAGGTTTCCTTATGTCATTGTGGAACATCAAGTGAGACCTAACATCGTCTCTAACTCTTCTTTACTCTATTAATTAGACCTCTCGATACTTAGAAACCATAGGTAGGAAGATATGTCACTGACGACGCCGCTACCATTCCTGGATACTGAATCCCAGCGCTTCTAACCTTTTATCCATAGTATGGATTATTCGCAACCTTCTGCATTTGAGTATCTCGTATGTTGTTCACCTTTACCTTACTTACCTTAAATTCTCGCATCACATCTTCTATCTATTTCATAACTTCCCTTATACATAGGTATGATTTACATCCACAACTTGAAGCTCTATTATAATACTTGCACCTCTGGTGCATATATAATCTGGTGGGAGCTTCATACTAACTTCCTATGAGGCTGGTAGTCTTTTCTAACTGGCTTTATCATAGAGCCATTATAAAATATGGCTACTGTACTATCTCTCTTGTACCTATGATATTAAGAGTGATTCTTCAATATTCTCAATCACGATGTCTATAATTCTCTAGGTCCAACAATCAGACTCCTGATTTACTTAGTTGATGTAACTCTTTAGTTTCCTCTTCCCTCTGATCAGCCTTTATGTAAGCTTAAGCTATCATCCGATCTGCGGCTCTTGGTATTAGTTATTCATTTAGCTTTTCAATCTTTCATGAACGCTATGGAATATCCATGATACAATCTTCTAACAATTCAATCCTTTGTCTATAACTGGACTTAATTCTTTCTTTTAACTTATACCAGAATCTTCTATGGCTGTATGATTGTCAATATATATGCTGCATGTATAAAACTCTGAACTCTTAAGTACGTTCATAACGTAACTAACTCCGGATCATTAATCGAATAATTCTTTTCGTTCATTCTCAGCTTTCTTTAAATGTAAGCTATTACTTTTCCTGGTCTTTCTTCCCCTTGTTGCGTGCATACTTAGCCTATCCTAGTTCCCATGCATGTCGGAATTTTGTGCAATTCATATGGTCTCGAATATTACATTTGGTTGCATTTCCCGCTCATTAGCCATGCTAGGTGCCACTTCCTTATGGAGTGCATACAATATTATTGTGAGATTGTTGTTACAAGATCATTTCCTCTTTTGGTCACTGTGCTTAGGTTGAAGCCTTCTTCTTTATTTCCTCAGCTAGTCTTTCATTGTAGTATTTAGGGAGACCTTCTGGCTCTTGTAAAGTTACAATTTTATCACATCGTATCCTTGATGGAATTTTTGATGTTCTTCTTCGCTTATAATTATTCGTAGTTACTTATTTCAACGACCTTGTGCTTGTAGGGTTGCTCCTGAACTGAAGTTTTGACTGTCTTCCCAGTGAGACTATCTTTTATTTCCATAACATTCATACGATACCTTTAACTAATCCAACTCTTATCTGAATATTTCTCAAGTATTACAATGACATTACTACGAGGCTGAATTCACTATATTGGTTTTTAATATGTTTATCTTGCACGATCTGTTGTCTCGTCTTTAACCTCCTATTTAGCCCTAACTAGGCTTTTCCCGAATCAATTACTAACTACTCATTGGCCCATCTCATATCAATATTTCGCGTAATTTTTCTTGGGTTATTTTTTTTGTCCTAACTTACGTCTCGCACTGGCTCCTTATCTATCAATAACATCTCGGGCAGGACCCTTACTTCCTTTCCTTGATGTCGTGTTTGCATTCGTAGAATATTTGTAGGCTTTGAATAAGTGCAATCTCGTCCCTTTTTCATCATTTTTTTTTCGCATTCTTCATTTACCAGTCCATAATTACTAGAATAACTTAATTCCGACTTAATGCCACATCACACCATATTCCCCCCTTTAGGGGAGCACTAAGATTTAGTGCTATGATGATCTACATATAGATATTTTACCTTTTCATCTTTGGCATTTTTTCACATCATCGATGATCCTTACTCTCCTCGCGGTAATCCTTCTGTACCAAGGATAACGAAATTCCTCACTCGCGAGGGTGATACTTAGTGTAACTGGCACATACAGTCCCTTAAGCTTAACTTTACTCACCTTGCTTGCTTTAGGGAAATGTTTTCCAGAATGACCTTTAAAGGGTATTCTTCTGTCGTCCATTCTATTATCGCCAGGACGCAATCTCTGAAATTCTCATGATGCCGACTATTAGTCAGTCGCTAATTCATGTTTAGTTTATCTTGTTCACTAGCCCATAATGATTTCTATTGTTCTGGAGTCTAACTTTTCCTTCCGGTAATCACGTTAGAGTCACAAACTTTTTTCTCGAAATGAGGATATGACTTTATGGCCTATACTCTTTTGTTGTCTCAAGGCTTGTCACCTCTCGTCGTTTCCTTCAATTGACTATGGACTCTATAATACTGTCATATTTTTTATCCACCGTTGTCATCCATGTATCATATCTTACTCATAATGCTTCATTAAATCTCTTCTTACTTCCCTGCTAACATTTATGCCTATCACTTTATTCTGAAAACTCCAACAAGACATTCTTTTGCTTTTAGCTCCCCTTTGCTCCATCCACTGGCTCTTCGGGTTGCCTAACATTCTCTCTCTACTAGGGACAGGAGCTATATTAAGATAATATTTATCCCTTCCAGGCTTCTAGTGCCCATCTTTGTGGTACTCATATCTAGCTGTACTATTTTAGAGTGCACCCTCTGGGTGTCTCATAAAGAGATCTATCGGCACATTATCCTTCGGAAATGTCAACTAACGCAAATAATCTATCCACCATTTTGGGTCACTCTAACCCCAGCCGGATCTCGATACCCGTCCTTCTCTTATACCATATATATTAGCTCCTATAGGGCAAAACTGAGATCGGTGTGGCCAATTGTACATACCTTTGTTACTGTTGAAGGTAACTCAAAAGGCTTATATTTCTCTGCCTGAGTTGTAAAAACTGTTATTCTTCATTAACTAGGCACCCCGTACCCTTCTTCAACTTGTTTTTTTTACTTGTTAAAACTTATACCTTCTGATTCATTCATTGCTTTTTACCATAAGAGTGGATAGGCATTCTTGCCTTAGGGATCCTTATCAAGAAGCTTACACATCTTAGTATACTCATGATCTGCTGAATACCTCATCTTTATCCATCAAAGCATGATGCAAAAATCGAGTTCCTCTAACTCAACTCTTCCACAGCTATATCCCTTACCAATCTTCTTTCTGGATGTAGGCATCGTCGTATTATGAATAAGATAGAGTTTAGAAAACTGAGTTCTTAAAAGTGAGCTCTACCACACGATCTAGAGTAAGAAAAAAGAGTAACAGTCCTAAATGCCTTGTAGCCTCCTGCTTATAAGTGTGGTGCACGACACACCCATAAACAAGACTCTACTAGACACGGCTTGTAGACTCCCTAGGACAGAACTGCTCTGATACCACTTTTGTTACGACCCAAACCGATGGGCCGTGACGGGCACACGGTACCTTACTCAACCGAGTACCAACATAACATATCTTTCGTATCATTCTATCATAGGTAAATGAACTGAAGTAAAGCATGGGGGAATACAAACTTATACATATGACATATGGGCCTATAAGACCAAAATAACCACTCATATACTGAACATAGGCCGATAAGGCCATATAATCGTTTACGTACATGACATCTGTCTACAAGCCTCTAAGAATACATAATTTTCATAAAGGTCGGGACAGAGCCCCGACATACCAAACAATACACGTCTAAATTATACTGACCAAACAAGCAACTCCGAAGCAAATGGAGCGCATCAAAATCTTCCACTAAGTTGATAGCCTACTTGGAGGACTCTCGACCTGTCTATCGGGACCTGCGGGCATGAAACACAGCATCCCTAGGCAAAGGAACGTCAGTACAAATAATGTACCGAGTATGTAAGGAATGAAAATCAGTAAACAATAGACATGAGAGAAACATGGAGTAAAAGACTCAACATGTATATCTGAATAGCTCTGTGAATCATTTAAATTATAATGTCATGCATATGCATATAAAATATCATACCATGCATGGGTATATGCGTTCATAACATCATCAAGCCTCTGAGAGCATCCCATCATATCATCTCGGTCACTGTGGGCAAATCATCAACGTATACCAGCTGATCAGGTGGTGGTGCGTATATAATGTTGTAACCTTTTCCCATATCCCATATACATATAAATAAATAAATAAATAAATATATATATATATATATATATATATATATATATATATATATATACACACACACACACACACACATATATATATATATATGCGTATATAATACCGTCTGGTCATGGGTCAGTGTACATGTATAAATGAATGCAATGCATGAGAAGTACGTCAATAAAATCTCTCGGTACGTCATAAGACCATTATACCTCTGATTAATATCATGAAACAAACTTTATCAACTTACATATTTTCTGAGACCCATGACCAGACGATAGAATAATAAGACATATGGGAATTCAAGAACATAAACATCTCTAATACTTCTATGAATAGAGTCATTTATAGAATTTGTGCATTTGCTCGTTTTGTTCGTGTTGTATAGATCATGCCAAAAAGAATGAAGGGATAGCCTTAACATACCTGAGTTGATTCTCTTGATAATCCCTCTAACACACGTCAATTGCGACAACATGTAACGACAAGATCGGAGTAGGGAAACATCCGTATGATATTCTTGAGAAAATTTGCACTGTACTCTCTTATAATTGCAAATTTCACGCTTTATAGTAAAAAATGGTCTCTGTACGTAATGTTTTGAAGCAATACGTTGCTATTGCAATCCATGAACTTTGCTGAAGCTTTTTGACGTGAAAATGTTAAAGCTATACAATTCAAGATCTTTGGGATTTTTGACGTGAAATGTTAGAGCTATACCATTCAAGGATTGGAATTATGGAAAAAGTGTAGTATAAAGTGATGATTAGCCACCAACCCCTCTTAATTGTGACATCTTGCAAATTTGAATTCAAGAGTCATTCAAGAATCATATGTTGCTGCCACGTGGGGAAAGTTTAGGCTTATCCAACATTAGCCACTTAATTCTTTAATTAATTTGTTAATTCTCCATTAACCAATAATTATCCAATTATCCACATAATTAGAAATTATCTCAATTTACTTAAAATACTACTTACTTTTAATACACTTGCACACCTTTCTATTATGGTCATGTGGTACCTTATATGGTACTAGTCTATAAATATCGAGTATTTTAGTTCGAGCTGTATTTTATCCCAAAATGTCAAACTTCAACAAAATTTATTTTCTTCAATTTGGTTACCCTCTCACCTTCACCAATTTACTCATCACTTGTTTGAAATAGCATAATGCTTATAATCTCAAAATAATCTCATTCCCGAACTTACGTCGATTAACTTACGACGAAACTTTAACATAAGAAAATGCGGGATGTAATATCTCATTTCTGAGCTTTCATCAATTTACTTATGATATACTATTACGTACGAAAATATGGGGTGTAACATAGCGGCTCTAACAGGGGGCGCGGGTGCTTGGTCATCTGATCCGCCTGTACGTGTCCTCACCATCTGTGAGAGAATAGAAGACAGAAGTTTAGAATTACAAAGTCAACAATTTCTCACGACAAGGATTCAAAGATGTGAAATTTTTTCTAACAGTTCCATAGCCTCCCGAAGATAGGTAGAGACGTCTTTGTACCGATCTGCGAGACTCTACTAAACCTTCTTGTGACTCATAACACCTATGAACCTAGAGCTCTGATACCAACTTGTAACGACCCAAATCTCCCTCCATAAGATATCGTGATGGCACCTAGTCTCTACGACTAGGTAAGCCTACCAATTGCAGAATAATTGAAATAAAAGAAGAATTTTACAACTGAACTTCAACAGATAACTATATAACTGAAAAATGTCGTTCGACATGTACAAGTAAACTAACACTCGAGTATAAGCAATTCACAAAGACCTGGTAGTCACAAGTCACAATATTCTAAGAGAAAGCTAGGTGTCTCTATACATCAGAGTCTAAGGAAAATACAGAAAAGAAAACAACATAGGAGGGAATAGAGGGGGACTCCGAGGCCTGCTGATGCTGGCACATATACCTTGAAGTCTTCGTAGCAGCAGCAAGTACACTCAACTAATAGCGGGGCTCGTAGGAGATACATGGGTCTGCATAAAAAATATGTGCAGAAGAGTAGCATGAGTACACCACAAGGGTACCCAGTAAGTGCCAAGCCTAACCTCGGTAGAGTAGTGACGAGGTCAGGTCAGGGCCATACTGGTATATAATAATTTAAGGCAGAAGATATAGCAATGTAATAAGAGACTGGAAATTTAACAAGGAAAACCTACAAAAAGATAACAGCACAGCACATAGGGATAAACAACAGGGTCACTCCCGAGATACCGTCTCGTAGTCCCAAAAGTAAATGCTCTACAGGGGATCTCCCGAGGTACCACCTCGTAGTCCCTAAAGTAAATATGCAGGGGGATCTCCCAAGGTACCTCCTCGTAGTCCCAAAAGTAAATATGCGACAGAGGATCTCCCGAGGTACCGCATCGTAGTCCCAAAAGTAAACACACAGCTCAAAATCGTTGGAAACAACAATTATAGTAAGAAATCCTACAGTTTATGACTAGATACAAGTCAAGGAAAAACAAGAAATCAACTAAGCATGCTGTACATGTTTCAAATAAGCAATTAAGACACGTAGACATGCGATATTAGGCTAACAGGATAACTACACATGGCGGTATAAGTCAATTAAGATGTAACATGTTACTGCTCAGTAAAAACCAAGTTTTATAATAATTAGCATGTGTACGCACTCGTCACCTCGTGTACACGACACTCACATATCACAGAAATATCACAACAGTACCAAATCCTATGGGGATTTCCCTCATACAAGGTTAGGCAAGCCACTTACCTCGAACCAAGCTCAATCAATCAGTAAGAATGTCTTTTCCTTGATTTTACGACACTGGATGGTCCAAATCTAGCCAAAACAAATTACATACTATAAATTCAACTATAATAAACTAATCTAATTAATGAAATCAAGACTTTAACAAGAATTTAGAAAATCGCCCCAAAAAATCAACACAGGCCCACATCTCAAAATTGGGTAAAAGTCACAAAATACGAACACCCATTAAACCACGAGTCCACCCATGCCAAAATTACTCAAATTAGATACCAAAATCTCAATCAAAACCCAAAATTTCAATTGAAGAACTTTCCAACGTTTTCCCCAAATTTATCAACCCAAATCCTTAATTAAATAATAAAAATAACGATAGATTATTGGGATTTAACCAAAAATGAGTTAAGAATCATTACCCAATCGTTTCCTCTGAAAAGCCCTCAAAATCGCGCCTTAATCTGAGCTCTCTATCTCAAGTCATGATGAAAATGGCAAACCCTCGATTTTGAAATGTTTATATCTGCCTAGGTAAATCCTTCTTCGCAAACGCGGCCTCACTCTCGGTTTCGCGTAGCACAATTAGCTGCTGACCAAAAATCCTTCTATGCGGACACGAGGACCCTATTGCGAACGCGATGCATGACTAACCCACCTCTTCGCGAATGCAACCCCTACTACGCGAACGCGTAGAATAAATGCTTTTGGGTCCCAGCTGCCTCTACTTCCTCTACGTGAACGCGATACCCATCCCGCATTCACGATGCACCACTGCCCAGACCTTCGCGATCATGTATCTCACTTCGCAAACGTGAAGCACAAATCCTCACCTACCACCAGCTCCCCTTCGCGAACGTGGAACTCCCCTCGCGAACACGAAAAAGGAAACCAGCAACTGAAACACTAGATTTTCTGTAATTCCAACAAGTCTAACTCTAGTTTGTTAACCACTCGGAATCCACTCGAGATCCCCGGTACCTTAACCAAACATACCAATAAGTCTTAAAATATCGTACAAACTTAGTCGAGCCTTCAAATCAAATCAAACAACGCTAAAAACATGAATCACACTCCAATTCAAACTTAATGAACTTTGAAACTTCAAACTTCTACAATTGATGCTGAAACCTATCAAAACACGTACCATTGACCTCAAATCTTGCACACAAATCATAATTGACATTACGGACCTACTCCAACTTCCAAAATAGGAATCTGACCTCAATATCAAAAAGTCCACTTCCGATCAAACTTCCCAAAAATTCAACTTTCGCCATTTCAAGTCTAATTCAGCTACAGACCTCTAATTCACAATCTGGACACACTCATAAGTCCAAAATCACCTAACAGAGCTAACGAAACCGACGAAACTCCATTTCGAAGTCGTCTTCACTCAATTCCAACTACGGTCAAATTCCTAGAACTTATGCTTCCATTTTAGGGACTAAGTGTTCCATTTCACTCCAAAATCAAAAACAAATCCTCCCGACAAGTCACGTAATCATAAAATGATACAAGGGAAGCAGAAAATAGGGGATCGGGGCTAATACTCTCAAAACTATTGGCCGTGTCAATACACACACATTTCCTACAACTCTTGCTACACGAGCACTACTGTAACGACCCGGCCGGTCGTTTCAAGAGTTATAGCCCCGTTTCCCCCATTTCTGCTTCTTATACTTTATAACTATATTATGTATTACTGGGTTGATTGGTTCGGATCCGGAGTGGTTTTAGAGTTAATTGAAATACTTAGTCTCTTAATTGGAAGCTTAACTTGGAAAAGTCGACCGGATGTCGACTTGGGGGGAAATGACCTCGTATTTGAATTTTATGGTTCTGTTAGCTCCGTTATGTGATATTGGACTTAGGAGCATGTCCGGAATGTGATTTGGAGGTCCGTAGTAGAATTAGGTTTGAATTTGCGAGAGTCAGAATTTTGGCAATTTTGGTCAGCAGTAGAAATTTTAATATCAGGGTTGGATTGGATTTTCGGAAGTTGGAGTAGGTTCGTGGTGTCATTTTTGACTTGTGTGTAAAATTTGAGGTCAATCGGGCGTGGTTTGGTAGGTTTCAGCGTCGTTGTGGAATTTAGAAGTTTAGAAGTTCTTTAGGCTTGAATCCGGGTGTAATTTGGTGTTTTGATGTTGTTTTGAGGGATTCAAAGGTTCGACTAAGTTCGTATCGGGTTATAGAACTTGTTGGTATAATTATTTGAGGTCTCGGAGACCTCGGGGGTGATTTCGGGTGGTTAACGGCTTGATGGGAGTTGAAGAATTGCAGCTGAAGCTGCTGCTACTGGTGTAACCGCACCTGCAGAGTGGGAACCGCAGGTGCAAGCCCGCAGAAGCGAAGGAGGAGCCATAGATGCGGCTAAGGAGGATTTTGGCAGAGGACGCAGGTGTGATGGAATTCCCGCACCTGCGATGGTCGCAGAAGCGGATTTAGGGGCGAAGGTGCGAGTTTGGACTGCAGGTGCGATGTAGTTTTCGCACCCGCGAAGAGCGCAGATGCGGTCACTTGATCGCAGGTGCGGAGGCAGTGTTTTAGTGCTTTTTCAGCATATGCAGCTCCAAAGATGCGGCTCCAGAGATGCGGAAATGGAGCCGCAGGTGCGAGAAGTCTGGGCAGAACCTATAAATAGAAGACTTCGAGATTTTTCACCATTTGCATCATTTTTGAGCTCGGATGGGGATTTTGAGAGAGATTTAGGAGTAATCACTGAGGTAAGTTCCTTGTGCCTATTTATCTTCAATAATGGTGTTTCCCCACTGATATTTACACCTAGTTGGTGAGTGTTTGAGGTGAGATTTGGGAGATTAGGGCTTGAGGTCGGATTTTGATAAATTTGGTATGGTTAGACTCATGAGTGAATGGGCTTTCGGATTTTGTGACTTTCGTTGGGTTTCGAGACGTGGGCCCGAGGGGTTGGATTTAGCCGATTTCGGATTTTGGACTATATTTTAGTAGTTTTCTTGTGGAATTGATCCTTTTAGCCAATACTGATTATCTCGTACTGTTCGTGGCTAGATTCGCGGTATTTGGAGGCCGATTCGAGAGGCAAAGGCATTTCGGAGTAGGATTTCTGCGCGGTTGAGGTAAGTAACAGTCTTAAATCTGGTTTTGAGGGTATGAAACCCCGAGAATTGGTATGATATGAATATTTGGAGGTGACGCACATGCTAGGTGACGGGCATGTGAACGTGCACCATGAGGGATTGTGACTTGGTCCGTCCCGTGAGACTGTAAAGTCGAATAGCCATTGTTATTACTTGTTTTTCCTTGTCTTTGAGAAATTAACTACCTTTCATGTTAGAAACCATACTTAGCCCATATGATATCATTGTTGGGACCCGCAGCGGTCGTATACTTGTTGAATTGACTGCTAATTGTTGTCTTGTACTCAGTCACAGTCTTACTTGTATTATATCTCTGTTCCCTCTCATTTCTTGTTGATACTTGTTGTATTCTCCGTTTGGGCTAATTATTATGATATTCTGTGAGCCCGAGGGATTGGAGAGGTTAGTGACTGAAATAGGGCCTGAGTGCCGAGCTGTGAGGTATATGGATCGGGTTTCACGCCGCAACAAGCCTTCGGGATATATATATATATATATATATATATATATATATATATATATATATATATATATATTGGATTGGGTTGCACGCCACAACAATATTGGATCGGGTTGCATGCCGCAACAAGCCTTCAGGCTATATATATATATATATATATATATATATATATATATATATATATATATATATATATATATATATATCAAAATTATTGGATCGGGTTGCGCACCGCAATAATATTGGATCGGGTTGCAAGCCACAATATTATTGGATCGGGCTGCACGCCGCAACAATATAGCGCTTGGGTTGAAGGAGCCCCTTCGGAGTCTGTACACCCCTAGTGAGCGCATGTACCTATTGAGATTGTGTATTGAGGGCTGAGAGTCGAGAGTATGAGCTTTTGAGATGAGTTGAGTGACTTCTGCCTTGAGAGGCTGTACTTGCTTTTATTTATTGTTGCACTTAGTTATTATTTGTTGTCGTTGTGAAATTTCTGGAAGATTCATATCTGTTTTACTTGAGCTTGAGTTGATTTGACTTATACCACCGGCCATTCGGGCGCCGAGTCATTGGTTAGGAAGATAATCATAGTCGGCTACTACTGGATCGATATGGAAAAAGACGCAAAGGAGTTTGTACGAAAATGCGACGAATGTCAGAGGCATGCTCCGATGATTCACCAGCCCGAGGAGCCGCTGCATTCAGTCTTGTCACCCTGGCCATTCATGAAATGGGGGATGGACATCGTGGGTCCCCTGCGTTGGGCACCCGGTAAGGCTCAATTTATCTTATTTATGAATGATTATTTTTCTAAGTGGGTGGAAGTCCATGCATTTGAGAAATTTAGGGAGAAGGAGGTTATTGATTTCATATGGGACCACATAATATGCCGATTCGGAATGCCGGCTGAGATCGTGTGTGACAATGGGAAGCAGTTCATCGGCAGCAAAATGAGCTCGTTTTTCGAAGACCACAAGATCAAAAAGATCCTATGAATACCCTATCACCCTAGTTGAAATAGGCAAGCAGAGTCCACGAACAAAACCATATTCCAGAACCTCAAAAATAGGTTGACCAATGCAAAAGGAAAATAGAAGGAAATCTTGCCCGAAGTCCTATGGGCATATCGTACGACCTCAAAATCCAGTATCGGGGCCACTGCGTTATCGTTGGTCTATGATGACGAAGCTCTTATACTGGTCGAAGTAGGAGAACCGATTCTCCGGGTCCGATATGCAATCGAAGAGTCAAACGATGAGGCCATGAGTATGAATCTGGAACTGTTAGACGAAAGGCGTGAGGCTGCCCTCGTCCGAATGGCCGCCCTAAAGCAATGAATCGAAAGGTATTAATATCGAAGAACCAAGCTTCGACATTTCAGTGTCGGGGAGTTGGTGTTAGGAAGGGTGACGCTGAGCACCCGAAACCCGAACGAAAGGAAGCTAAGACCGAATTGGCAAAGGATTGTACAAACTCGAAACGGTGAACGGCTACCGAAGAACTGGAACATAACCCACTTAAAACAATACTACTGGTAAGGTACGACCTAATTCATTGCCTTTCCTTAAATATATTATGAATAGGGCTGACACTTGCAGGTAACGACCAAGGAATGATGCGACTATTAGTCCTGAAAGCACGCGTTGCACTCCTTTTCCCTTCGAACAGGTTTTGTCCCAAATGGGTTTTTCGGCAGGGTTTTTAATGAGGTAATAGTGGATCGTGCTAACTCAGAATTGGAGACCGACTATGAACCGGTGTCAAGGTTCGCACCAATGGTATTCGAGTCCTCTTTAAAATAGGCCTCGAACATTGGGGACATCAACCACGGATATTGATTTTAGCAAGGAAGGAAACTTCGTGTTCAAACGAGTCTAGGCTTGGTAGATAGGATCTGTAGTAAGAGCCAATATGTCAAATGAACCATGCCCACATAGGCCACTTAAGCCCGGATGAAACTTGTACACATTTGCAGTCTTGTATGTTGAACGGAAATAAAAGAAAGTTTCTACCTTGCAGTTACATACTTTGCCTCTTAAAAAACTACTGTATTTTGTACCTTAAGGACATCGTGCCTAAGGGTCACCTCTGCTCAAATTCAACAGATCATCCGTTCTCGGGGACTATCGTCATGGGCAATCCCGGACAACTCGGGCTATGAAACCTGGGGGCACAAAACCTATAAGGTTATAGCCATCTCAATTCGGGGACTATAGTCCCGGGCAAGCCCGGATGGCTCATGGTAACAAGCCCATTGGGCAAAACCCGAACTTAAAAGGCTATGACCGTCCTAGAATGGCTTGGAGACGTCCGAGATCCGTAACCAAAAACAAGGCCTTCAAAATTTCTAAATTGGTTCGAAGACTACCCTCGGCAAAATTATAAAGAATTCTAAGTTAACATTACGGGGAAAGCTTCCGGTCATACCAAGCTCCCCACGAGTCTTAGCAAAATAATATCGAAAATGAACAATGTTCGAACCTCTGAATGAGACATAATTATTACTTGCTAAGGCATTCGAAATCTTTGCAATCATAAAAGAAAAAGCTAAAAGAAAGAAGCCTGAAATTTGCCGAAGGAAAAAAGCCTTATATATATATATATATATATATATATATATATATATATATATATATATATATATATATATATATATATATATATATATATATATACAGAAATATTTACAAAGGCCAAACGGCCTCAACGAAATACAAAAGTACAAAAACAAATACTACAAGGAACCTAAGAAGCCTGATCCTCGCCGAAACCTGCCTCGTCACCGAAGCCATCGGGGCCTTCCCCGTACTCATATCCGCCCGAACCCTCAGAATTTTCCTCATCCTCGGGTTACGCCAGCTTCTTGGCCTCGACCTCGAGCTTCTTAACAATTCCAAGCTCGGTCGATAAATCAAACCCCCGAGCATGAACCTCCTCGAGAGCCTCTCTCTGGGACTGCCACTTCACATATTTGACTATGACCTTTAGGCATTCTTAAGCCGCCTCAGCATCAGCTTTGTACTAGGATACCATCTTTTCAGCGTCGGCGCTAGTCATTTTCGCCTCTGACTTGGCTGCTTCGAGCTCTTTGACAAGGGTGTCCTGGGTGGCAATGGCCGAGCCCAGTTGAGACTGGAGGTTTTCAATTTCTCGGGACCGGATCTCAACCTTCTCCTTCGCCGATCAAAGTTGGGCCTCCACCGAGGCAAATTGCTCCCGGGCAGTCTCCTTTTCCGAAGGTAATCGGTCCATTTTGCCTTTCCTTGCCTCATGGGATCGCTCCTTCGTCGTTCGGGCGGAGCAGGACTGGCATCTCGTGAATCCTAGACCCTTACCTCGGCATCAGCTTCACAAACTTGAGGGGGATCAACTTTAATTATTTTCCCCTTGGATGCCACCCGTTCGTCGGGGATAGATGGCACATAAGCCATGATGATGTCGTCCTCCTTGGGCTCATCTCTAAGCCGGAGGAGTGATTCCGAGTCAAGCACTCGGGAGCTGGAGGTTTCATTTGGCTTACGAACCAGCCTCCTTCTCATTTTCGTTTTTTCCGAGCTCCGTGAACTCGGGGACTTTTTTCTTTTTTTTCTCCCCTACTATGGCTCCAGGTTGTCCCGAAGCGAAATAATTGGCAGGTAATTCCTCATCCCCTACCAAGGGCCTAAGCTCGACGGTCTTATGCATACCTACAAAAGAAAGGTAAAGTAATGCTAAGAGAAGAAGCCTAAGTCAACCTACTCAGGAAAGGAATCTTACCATGAGAACGGGCCTCCCAGCGTCCCTTCGAGAGTTTGCGCCACGAGCACTCGGAGTAGGGCATCTGTGAGACGATACCTTCAACCCACTTCTTGAATCAAGGAACAGCATTTGGGACTCGGGCAACAACTGCACCACCACGGATACCAATAAGAAAAAAAGGGATGAACACGGAATCAACATTTGAAGGAAAGTTTTTATTTACGTGATGCATTCCACCTCTCGGGGAATGGCTTGAACTCGGTCGGGATCAAATCCGAGTCCCTCACCAAGACACAATGACCCTGCCAGCCTCGATCCAGGTCCTCATCGATACTCGAAAATGGGGCTTTGCTGGCCCGACGAATAAGCTTTATCACCCCCCTCCCTCGGGGAATATTCGAGGACTATATAAACGGAGCAGATGATTGATGGTGAAGGTCCACGAATCAATTTTATTTATAAAAAATCGAAGGAGGATAACGATCCTCCATGGTAAAGGTTGAATTTGGCCGAGACATACCTCGTACCTCTTGCAGAAGTTTATGATGACCGAATCCACCGGTCCCAGCATAAAGGGATAAGTGTAGACACTTAGGTATCCCTCAACGTGAGTAGTAATGGCCTCCTTAAGGTCGGGGACCACTATGTCCTTTTTAGCCCAGTTACAGTCCTTTTGAACTAAGGGGGGATCGTCTTCGGTGATCAAGCAAATATATCTCGATGCCTCCTCGCACCGACCCTGCACCGAGGAGGGTTTCTCGACCTTGAAGTCATCGAAAATCAAACAACTCCCGGGAATGAACATCTTCAAGGGAGGTTCGGGAGCCGGTTCATCAATGGCCACGTTAGCAGTGGATCTCCCGAGGTCGACCACATCGGAAGTAGTCTCATTGGTTTCGGCAGTCGTTTGGGAGGTAGAGGTAACCTTTTGGAGGACAGATTTTGAGGTTTTTGCCACTGTTCTAAGAGAAAGCTTGAAGAATATGGAAAAGGGTTGAAAACTGAAGGCTCATATGTGTTGACTTGAGTGGATGTTGAGTAAAATTTTCAAAGGAATCTCGAATACCAAAGGTAAAAATGCTAGAATGTGAAAGAAAGTAGTGAAATCCTGAGGGTACGAGGGTAGATGGTTTAATGCAAAGTAAAAAATGAACGAAAGAGGGGTTATTTACAGTGGTGCTGTGACGCTTTGCCTCTAGGGACAGCCGACTGGCGGCTGACATGCATTTAATACCATTATGACATGACTGACGAGACGTTTTGAGTTTTTGTCGTTTATGTCGCGGTATATCAAAGAAGGAATCGGGATGCTCATATCGTTTCTAATCAGCTTTCTTTCCGGGAAACGAGGGGACTATCTGTGTACGGATAAACCCCGGGCTTATGATACACTCTGGCCTCTAACAGGGTAACACGAGCTCGAGATATGATTGCGAAAGATCCGAACCGAGGCAACGATATCCTCGATTCAGAGTACGGGGGGTCTGACCATTGACCCTCGATAATATCGGGGTCATGATTCGAGACTGACCTAAGAACTGAAGGACTTCGGAGAGCGTCGCTGGGTAATCAAGCGCGGCCAATAAAAGGCCGTAATATTCATGACCAGCCGGATATCACGGCGTGGATCTCGGCACGTATCGATGTAGAACCGGCAATTAATTAAACAGAATATTTTTTGCCTTTTATAGAGTTATACTTAGAGTATGATTCCTCTACTATATAAAGGGCGTCTGATAATTCATTAAACACGTTGTAACACGCATTCAAAAGCAATATACTATTGTTTTTACTGTTATTCTAAGCTTTTATTTCATTCATCAATATTGGCCATTGTGAGCCCGGATCGATGGCAAATAGCTCACTAAGGCTAAATATCTTCCCCGCGTGGTTTGAATTTACTGTATTTTTATTTGTTCGTTTTAATCCAATTTATCGTTTTGTATCAAATTAATCCGCGTAACCTTAAAATCACTTACAAATTTAATTGTTATCCGATTTTGAGGGTAAACACTTAAAAAAATACTTTGTTTCATATTCTTGAATTTTACCATCTCTCCCTCATGCATCTTTTGTCAAGATTAATATTGATGAAATATTGTTTTTCAAACAAACAACATGTTGGTGCGGCTGGGGGTTTCCGCGATCATAATTGTAACTGGATCACCGACTTCACCACCCAATTGATATGTTCCTCTGCTGTTGAATCAGAACTGACTGCCCTTCTGATGGGGTTACGCATAGCAAAAACTTACACATCTATTTTATTTTGATAGAAATGGACTCACATGTATTGTATGACATCATAACTTAAGTACATGATTTATATTTGTATACGGGTGAAATCGAGCTCGTAGTGCATCCTAACCTCCGATATGGTAGGCCGGGCTCGAGACATGGAAATAGTGGACTGCAAATCGACCCCAAGTCCCACCGGGCTAGAACTCGGGGACAGAATACCTGCCTTCGAGAACATAGAGGTCGCGACTCCGGAATCGGTCCTAGCCTCAAACGTGTCACGACCCAAACTAACCCTTGTCGTGATGGCGCCTATCGTGGAACTAGGCAAGCCGACTCATTTTCCAAAACAACCGATATTTTTATTTCAAGAAGATCTCAAGGCTATTTAACATAAAAACCTTCGTAAAGTAGTTCAAATCAAAACAAGAGTGCGGAAAAGAAAAGCTCGAAATCGGGGTGTCACTAGTCATGAACATCTACTACCATTTGTCTGACAATATCAAGACTAACATAGTCTGGAAAATAGCTAAATACAACTAAAGGAATATAAGAGGGAGAAGAGCAGGGGCTGCGATCGCCAAGCAGCTACCTTGCTATCCCCGAGAAAATCTGCAACCAGAATAATCAACAACCGCTACCATGTCCAGCTACACCTGGATCTGCACACAAGGTGCAGTGAGTAACGTGAGCACGCCAACTTAGTAAGTAACAACAATAAATAAAGACTGAGCAGTAGTGACGAGCAATAAAGCGCAAAAAGGTCATACCATGAAATCTCAATAAAACACCACATGCTTTTAAAATCAGGATTTGAATCAAAACATCTCGTTTAAACCCACTTCCAGTAAATATCGTTTAAAGATATTTTTCAACAGTTTTCAAACAGAGGCTAAATATAAAGGTGAGAAACAAATGATAAAGTCAAAAACAGCCCCTCGGGCAAAACATCACTCATATACAGCCCCTCGGGCAAACCTCACAGTCACTCTTGCCTCTCGGGCATACCTCACAATCACTCATTCCACTCGAGCATACCTCACAATCACTCATGCCTCCCAGTCACTCGGCACTCGGCACTCGCATTCAGTAGGTACCTGCACTCACTGGGGGTGTGTACAGACTCCGGAGGTGTTCCTTCAGCCCAAGCGCTATATCAAGCCAAATCATGGCATAAATCACTCAGGCCCTCGGCCTATATCAAACATGTTACGGCGTGCAACCTGATCCTATAAATATCCTCACAAATCAGGCCCTCCGCCTCACTCAATCATAAATCTCTCAAGCCACTCGGGCTGTAAGTAAAACAAATAGGGTACTCAGCCCAAAACAACATTTATATGCATCAAAACTGAGTAATAAAATTGAGTTATGCAGTAAACACGTATAACCATGACTGAGTAAAGATTTCCAATCGAAAAGAGTGAGAGGATAATAAGAAAAAGCCCCTAACAGTGCTACGGGATGGACCAAGTCACAATCCCTAACAGTGCACGCCCCCACGCCTGTCACTTAGCATATGTGTCACTTCAAAATAGCATAATGATAAAAAAATCCGGGGTTTCATACCCTCAGGACTAGATTTACAATTGTTACTTACCTCAAACCGGTCAAATCTCAACCCCGCAATGCTCTTGCCTCTCGACTCGGCCTCCAAATGCTCCAAATTTATTCACAATCAGTACAATACCATCAATATATGCTAATGGAATGAATTCCACAAGAACAACTATCAAATTAGCCCAAAACCAGAAATTGGCTCAACCCGGCACCCGGGCCCACGTCTAAAAATCCGACAAAATTTACAAAACTAGGAAGTTCATCCACTCACGAGTCCATACATATGAAATTAATCAAAATCCGACATCGTTTGGTCCCTCAAATCCTTAAATTAAACTCTCCAAAATCCCAAGCCCTAAACCCTCATTTTCACTAATTACATGATTAAACAATGGGAAATCACCATACATACGAGTATTAGGACTCAAGCAACTTACCTCACTGATAGCCCTTGAATCACCCTTCAAAAATCACTCCAAAAGCTCCAAAAATGACTTGAAAATTGTGGAAATGAACCAAATTCGCGAAGGGTTCTATTTATGGTTTCTGCCCAGGCTTTTCGCACCTGTGGACAATTTCTCACTTCTGCGCCACCGCACCTGCGGTCCAAACAACCGCACCTGCGCAAGTCACTTAAACGCCCAGACTCTACTTCTGCGCTCCATTTTCGCATTTGCGACCACGCAGGTGTGGAAATACCTCGCACCTGCGGCCACTGCCTGACTTCCTCACTTCCGCTTCTGTGTCACCTATCCGCATCTGTGGACTCGCGGATGCGACCTATCCTACGCACTTGCGGACCCAACCTACCTCGACATTGTCTGCACCTGCGACCTCTTGTACGTTTCTGCGGCCTCGCAGGTGCGGGAACTTCATCGCACCTACGCCTTCTACCCAGCTCCTCCAACCTCGCATCTTCAACATCCCGCTCACTTCTGCATGCTTGCACCTGCGATGAGACATCCGCAGGTGCGATTATGATAGCTGAGTTCCACCTTCAGCAATCCTCCAATATCCAAACTTGTTCCGTTAATCACCCGAAATCACCCCGAGGCCCTCGGGACCTCAACCAAAAATACCAACAAGTAATATATCAATATACAAACTTAGTCGAACCTTTGAATCACTCAAAATAACATCAAATTACCAAATTACCCTCGGATTCAAGCCTAAGAACTTCTAAACTTCCAAATTCGACATCCGATGCCGAAACCAACTTAGACCACGTCCGAATGACCTAACATTTTGCACACACGTCACTCACACTTCTAAAATTTCATTCCTACCCCGATATCAAATTTTTCACTGCCGACCAAAAATCGCCAAATTTCCAATTTTGCCAATTCAAGCCTAATTCTACCACGGACCTCCAAATCACATTCCGGACGCAATCCTAAGTCCAAAATCACCTGACGGAGCTAATGGAACCTTCATAATTATTTTTCGAGATCGTTTACACATAGGTCAACATCTGGTTGTCTTTTCCAACTTAAGGTTCTAAATAAGAGACTAAGTGTCTCATTCCACTCCGAAACCACATCTAACCCAAACCAACCAACCCGATACAACACAATACAGCTAAATAACACATAAAGAAGTAGGAATGGGGGAAACTGGGGTATAACTCTCGAAACGCCCGATCGGGTTGTTACATCATCCCCATCTTAAACAACTGTTCGTCCTCGAACGGATCTAGAAACATACCTGGAGTCTCGAATAGGCATGGATATCTGCTCCGCATCTCCCGCTCGGTCTCCCAGGTGGCCTCCTCCACAGGCTGACCTCTCTACTGCACCTTCACTGAAGCTATATCCTTTGACCTTAACTTTCGAATGTGCCGATCGAAAATGTCCACCGGCTCCACATCATAAGTCATATCACCCTCCAACTGAACCGTGCTGAAGTCCAAAACATGGGACAGATCTCCAATATACCTTTGGATCATGGAAACATGAAACACTGGGTGCACACTCGACAATTTGGGTGGCAGAGTAAGCTTATAAGCCACCTCCCCTATCCTCTGAAGCACCTCAAAAGGCCCAATGAACCGAGGGCTCAACTTGCCCCTCTTCCCAAATCTCATAACACCCTTCATGGGTGACACCCTTCAGCAAAACCTTCTCCCCAACCATGAAAGATACATCACGGACCTTCCTGTCCGCATAGCTCTTCTGCCTAGACTGCGCCATGCGAAGCCGCTCCTGAGTCAATTTCACCTTATCTAATGCATCCTGGAACAAGTCTGTACCCAAGAGCCTAGCCTCACCCTGCTCAAACCATCCAACTGGTAATCTACACCTCCTCCCATATAAAGCCTCGTACGGAGCCATCTGAATACTCGATTGATAACTGTTGTTATATGCAAACTTTGCGAGTGGCAGAAACTGGTCCCATGAACCCCCAAAGTCAATGACACAAGCGCGCAACATGTCCTCCAATATCTAAACAGTGCGCTCGGACTGCCCGTCTATCTGAGGGTGAAAGGTTGTGCTCAACTCAACCTGAGTACCCAACTCTCGCTGCACTGCCCTCCAAAACTACGATGTAAACTGAGTGCCCCTATCTGAAATGATGGAAACTGGGACACCATGCAGGTGATCAATCTCTCAGATGTAAATCTCAGCCAACCGCTCTGAAGTGTAAGTAGTGCCAACTGGAATGAAGTGCGCGGACTTGGTCAGCCGATCCACAATCACCCAAATAGCATCGAACTTCCTCGAAGTCCGTGGGAGCCCAACTACGAAGTATATGGTGATTCACTCCTGCTTCCACTATGGGATTTCTAATCTCCGAAGCAAGCCACCCGATCTCTGATGTTCATACGTAACTTGCTGATAGTTGAGACACCGAGCCACAAACCCAACTATATGCTTTTTTATTCGCCTCCACCAATAGTGCTGCCTCAAATCCTGGTACATCTTCGCAGCACCCGGATGGATGGAATGCCGCGAGCTGTGGGCCTCCTCAAGAATCAACTCTCGAAGCCCATCTACATTAGGCACACATATTCGGCCCTGCATCCTCAACACGCCTTCATCACCAATAGTCACATCCCTAGCATCACCTCTCTGAACCCTGTCCTGAAGAACGATTAATTGGGGGTCATCATACTGACGCTCCCTGATACTGTCATAGAGAGAAGACCTGGAGACCACGCAAGCCAATACCCGACTAGGCTCCGAAATGTCCAATCTCACAAGCTGGCCCGCTAAGGCCTGAACATCCAATGTCAAATGTCTCTCTGCTGCTATAAGATATGGTAAACTCCCTAAATTCTCTGCGCGGCGACTCAAAGCATCGGCCACCACATTGGCCTTCCCCGGATGGTATAAAATAGTGATATCATAGTTCTTAAGAAGCTCCAACCATCTCCGCTGACGCAAATTAAGATCCTTCTGCATAAACAGATGTTGCAAACTACGGTAATCAGTATAGATCTCACAATAAACCCCATACAAATAATGATGCCAAATCTTCAAGGCGTGAACAATGGCTACCAACTCAAGATCATGGACAGGATAGTTCTTCTCATGGGTTTTCAATTAGCGTTAGGCGTAGGCAATCACCCTACCCTCCTGCATCAAAACACAACCAATGCCTATCCTCGAGGCATCACAATACACGGTGTAAGAACCTGAAGCTGATGGCAGAACTAACACTGGAGCTGTGGCAAAGCAGTCTTGAGCTTCTGAAAGCTCTCCTCACATTCATCCGACCACCTGAATGGAGCACCCTTTTGGGTCAATTTGGTCAAGGGCAATGCAATAGATGAAAATCCCTCCATAAAGCGATGGTAATAACCCGCCAAACCAAGGAATCTCCTAATCTCCGCGGCTGAGGACGGTCTAGGCCAACTCTATACCGCCTTTATCTTCTTCGGATCCACCTGAAAACCCTCACTGGACACCACGTGTCCCAAGAATGCTACTGAACTGAGCCGAAACTCACACTTGGAGAACTTTGCATAAAGTTTCTCCTCCCTCAATCTCTGTAATACAATCCTAAAATGTTGAGCGTGCTCCTCCTGGCTGCGAGAGTACACCAGGATGTGATCAATGAATACAACAACAAATGAGTCCAAATAGGAATGGAATATACTGTTCATCAAATGCATGAACGATGTTGGGGTATTGGTCAGCCCAAAAGACATCACTAAGAACTCATAATGGCCATATCGGGTCCTGAAAGCGGTCTTAAGATTATCCGAATCCCAAATCTTCAGCCGGTGATAACCGGACCTCAAATCAATCTTGGAGAATACCCTCGCTCCCTGAAGCTGGTCAAATAAATCATCAATACGAGGCAAATGATACTTATTCTTCACCGTGACCTTGTTCAACTGCCTGTAATCAATGCACATCCTCATGGAACCATCCTTCTTCTTCACAAATAGAACCAGTGCACCCCAAGGGGACACACTAGGCCGAATAAACCCCTTATCAAGGAGTTCCTGAAGTTGTTCTTTTAAATCGCTTAACTCCGCCGGTGCCATACGATACGGTAGAATAGAAATGGGATGAGTGTCAGGCACCAAATCAATACCGAAGTCAATATCCCTGTCAAGCGACATGCCCGGCAGGTCTGCAGGAAACATATCCGGAAAATCACGTACCACTGGAACAGAATCAATGACAGGAGTCTCTGCACTAACATCCCTCACAAAAGCCAAATAAGATAGGCAGCCCTTCTCAACCATGCACTGAGCCTTCAAATATGAAATCACCCTACTTGGTACATAATCTACAGAACCGCTCCACTCAACCCTCGAAATTCATGGCATAGCCAACGTCATTGTCTTAGCGTGACAATCTAGAACAGCATGACATGGAAATAACCAATCCATACACAATATCACATCAAAGTCAACCATTTTGAGCAGCAAAAGGTACACTTGGGTCTCCAGACCCCCAATAGTCACCACACATGACTGATATACGCAGTCCACAACAATAGTATCACCCACAAGAGTAGATACATGAACAGATGAAACTAAAGACTCACGAGGCATATCCAAAAAATGAGAGAAATACGAGGAAACATATGAATATGTGGAACCAGGGTCGAATAATACTAAGGCATCTCTGTGATAAACTGACACAATACCTGTAATCACAGTATCTAAAGCAATAGCATCTGGTCTAGCAGGGAGGGCATAGAAACGGGCCTGGCCACCCTCTGATCCGCCTCCCCCTCTAGGGTAACCCCTAGCTGACTGACCTCCACCCCGAACTGGTTGGGCGGGTGGTGAAGTAACTGGTGCTGAAGTCAAAGGCTGACTCCTCTACTAAGATAGACATCCATGATGACGAAGACACTACCTCCACATATTCCCAAACTCCCCACACTCAAAATAACTCCCTGGTGCTGGTGGCGGGAACTGAAGGGAGCCCCGAGCACCGGGATAACCAGTAGAAGAATCTGGCATAGAGGAGCCCTGAACTAGTGGAGCGCAAGATGAACACTGAGCTGGAAGGGCACTACATGATGAGTGGCCTTGATGAGAACTGTGAGAACCATGGCTAGATGATGTACCACGGTGAAATGGCCGAGCTGACTGAGCCTGTCTGAAATGACGACCTCTACCATGCTGAAACTTATCGGTAAAAGGAGCACCGTTGAATCCACCCTGTCCACAAGGACTCTTGTCCTCCCTCTCAACCCTCTCCTGACCGCGAATCATCTCAATCTGTCAAACAATGTCGATAACCTCAACAAAGGTAGCACCAGACACCCTCTCTCTGGTCATAAGCAACTGTAGCTGAAAAGTCAGACCATCAATAAACCTCATGATCCTCTCCCTGTCCGTGGGAACCAACCAGATCGCATGACGAGCCAACTCAGAGAATCACATTTCATACTGTGTCAAAGACATATCACCCTGGCGAAGCCGCTCAAACTGCCTGTGTAGCTCTTCTCTGCGGGATTGAGGCACGAACTTCTCCAAAAAGACCACGGAGAACTGCTGCCAAGTAAGGGGTGCTGCCCGAACAGGCCTACGCCTCTCGTAAGTCTCCCACCATCTGAGTGCAGCCCCGGAGAACTGAAAAGTAGTGAATGAGACCCTACAAGTCTAAAGAATACCAGCAGTACGGAGTATCCTCTAACACATGTCCAAGAAGTCCTTATCCTCTCTCTCTGTGCCACTGAAAGGTGGTGTCTAGAGTATCCCAAACCTTTCCAACCTACGTTGATCATCCTCAGACATAGCAGGAACCACATAATCCTGTGCAGCTATAACCGGCTAGCCTGGTGGTGCCTCCGGTGTCTGAAGTCCCTGAACAACCTGCTCGGGTGTGCGAGCGACGGGAGTCTGAGTGCCTCCCCCGGCCTAAGAAGTGGTTGCGGCCGTCGAGATAGAGACCGCCTGAGCAAGGCCGATACACGCTGTCAGAATCTGAGATAGGGCCTCCTGAAGGCCTGGAATCACAATAGGCACAGGTGTCGCCTGAGCTGGTGCATCAACAACTGGAACCTGGTCCTGATCTGGGAAAACCGGTGGATCTGTAGGTACTTCCCCAGCTGCTGTATGGGCTGCACCTCTTCCCCTACCACGGCCTCGGCCTCTCGCGGCCCTGGTTGGTGGTACTTGTGGCTATCCCTCCTGTCCGGTAGTACGAGTCCTCACCATCTGTGAAAGACTGAAACAACAAATGTTTAGTTACTAGAATCAACAGATTCGCACGACAAGAATTCAAGAATGTGGAATTTTCATAAAGGTTCTGCAACCTCTCGAAGATAAGTACAGACGTCTCCGTACCGATCCACAAGACTCTACTAAACCCGCTCATGACTCGTGAGACCTTGATACCAATCTATCACGACCTAAACTAACCCTTGTCGTGATGGCGCCTATCGTGGAACTAGGCCAGCCAACTCATTTTCCAAAACAACCGATATTTTTATTTCAAGAAGATCTCAAGGCTATTTAACATAAAAACCTTCGTAAAGGAGTTCAAATCAAAACAAGAGTGCGGAAAAGAAAATCCTGATATCGGGGTGTCAATAGTCATGAACACCTACTACCATTTGTCTCACAATATCAAGACTAACAATCATGAACACCTACTACCATTTGTCTCACAATATCAAGACTAACATATTCTGGAAAATAGCTAAATACAACTAAAGGAAGATAAGTGGGAGAAGAGCAGGAGCTGTGATCGCCAAGCAGCTACCTTGCTATCCCCGAGAAAATCTGCAACCAGAATAATCAACAACCACTACCGTGTCCAGCTACACCTGGATCTGCACACAAGGTGCAAGGAGTAACGTGAGTACGCCAACTCAGTAAGTAACAAAAATAAATAAAGACTAAGTAGTAGTGACGAGAAATAAAGCGTAAAAAGGTCATACCATGAAATCTCAATAAAATACCACATGCTTTTAAAATCATGATTTGAATCAAAACATCTCGTTTAAACCCAGTTCCAGTAAAAATCATTTAAAGATATTTTTCAACAGTTTTCAAACAGAGGCTAAATGCAAAGGTGAGAAATAAATGATGAAGTCATAAACAGCTACTCGGGCAAAACATCACTCATATACAGCCTATCGGGCAAACCTCACAGTCACTCATGCCTCTCGGGCATACCTCACAGTCACTCATGCCACTCGGGCATACCTCACAATCACTCATGCCACTCGAGCATACCTCACAATCACTCATGCCTCCCAGTCACTCAGCACTCGGCACTCGCCGCTCACCACTCGCACTTAGTAGGTACCTGCGCTCACTGGGGGTGTGTACAGACTCCGGAGGGGCTCCTTCAACCCTAGCGCTATATCAAGCTAAATTATGGCATAAATCACTCAGGCCCTCGGCCTATGTCAAACATGTTGAGGCGTGCAGCCCGATCCCATAAATATCCTCACAAATGAGGCCCTCGGCCTCACTCAGTCATAAACCTCTCAAGTCACTCGGGCTCTCAGTAAAAAAAGAGGGTACTCAACCCAAAACAACATTTATATGCATCAAAACAGAGTAATAAAACTGAGTTATGCAGTAAACAGGTATAACCATGACTGAGTATAGATTTTCAATCGAAAACAGTGAGAGGATAGTAAGAAAAAGCCCCTAAGGGTCCAAACAGCACTGGCACAAGGCCCAAAACATGGCATTTAGCCCAATTTACAGAAACTCTTTCTAAACCATATACGTATCATATAGTTTCAACAAAATATGCAGCTTTACAGTTGCTACGGGACGGACCAAGTCACAATCCCCAACAGTGCATGCCCACATGCCCGTCACCTAGCATGTACGTCTCTTCAAAATAGTAGAATGATACAAAATTCGGGGTTTCATACCCTCAGGACTAGATTTACAATCGTTACTACCTCAAACCGGTCAAATCTCAATCCCGCAATGCTCTTGCCTCTTGACCCATCCTCCAAATGCTCCGAATCTATTCACAATCAGTACAATACCAACAATATATGCTAGTGGTATGAATTCCACAAGAAAAACTATCAAATTAGCCCAAAATCCGAAATTGGCTTAACCCGGCCCCTGGGCCCACGTCTCAAAATACGACAAAATTTACAAAACTAGGAAGCTCATCCACTCATGAGTCCATACATACAAAATTTATCAAAATCCAACATCGTTTGGTCTCTCAAATTCTTAAATTAAACTCTCCAAAATCCCAAGCCCTAACCCCTCATTTTCACTAATTACATGATTAAACAACAGGAAATCACCATACATACGAGTATTAGGGCTCAAGAAACTTACCTCACAGATAGACCTTGAATCACCCTTCAAAAATCACTCCAAAAGCTCCAAACACCGACTTGAAAATGGTGGAAATGAACCAAAATCGCGAAGGGTTCTATTTATGGTTTCTGCCCAGGATTTTCGCACCTGCGGACAATTTCTCGCTTCTGCGCCACGGCACATGCGGTCAAAACAACCACACCTGCGCAAGTCACTTAAACGCCCAGACTCCGCACCTGCGCTCCATTTCTGCATCTGCGACCATGCAGGTGCGGAAAATACCTCGTACCTGCGGCCATTGCCTGACTTCCTCACTTTCGCTTCTGCGTTACCTATCCGCATTTGCGGACTCGCAGATGCGACCTATCCTATGCACCTGTGGACCCAGCCTACCTCGACATTGTCCGCACCTTCGACCTCTTGTGCGCTTCTGCGGCCTCGTAGGTGCGGGAACTTCATCGCACCTGCGCCTTCTTCCCAGCTCCTCCAACCTCGTATTTGCGACATCCCGCTTGCTTCTGCGGGCTCGCACCTACGATGAGACATCCACAGGTGTGATTATGACAGCTGAGTTCCAACTTCGGCAATCCTCCAATATCAAAACTTAAGCTTCTAAATAAGAGACTAAGTTTCTCATTCCACTTTGAAACCACTCCGGACCTGAACCAACCAACCTGATACAATACAATACAGCTAAATAACACATAAAGAAGCATAAATGTGGGGAAACAGGGCTATATCTCTCAAAACGACCGGCCGGGTCAATACAATACGACCTCGAAGAAACATTGTCAGCATAAAAAATAGAAGACCGAAATATCCGTGACCGGCCGGATATTACGGCGAGAATCACGGTACGTATCGATAAGGAACCGTCATTCAGTAAATCATTATATTTTTTTACCTTTTATAGAATTATAACTAAAGACTCTTCTACTATATAAAGGGGGTCTGATAACTCATAAAGGACATGGTAACACGTATTCCAAGGTAATATATCATTATTTTTTCTGTTATTAGTTCTTCCGCTTTCGTTAATCAGTGCTTGTTGTTACGAGCCCAGATTGAGGGCAGATATTTCACTAAGGCTTAAACCGTCTTCCTCATGTGGTTTGAGCTTACTTCTTCCTTATTTATTTAATTTTTTCTTATTTACTGCTTTGTGTCAAATAAATCCGCGTATCCTTAAAACCATTTACAAATCTAATTGTTATTCGATTTTAAGGGTAAACAGTTTGGCGCCCACCGTGGGGCTAAGGATAATAGTGGTTATTTGATACAAATTTTCATAACACACACTACTTTACACTTGTTCTTTGAAGTGTCTCTAATTTCAGGTTAAAGCTCAAATGTCAAACTCCGAGTCAGCACCCTTACATCTTGACAATGTGTCCGGTCACTGCAGTGAAAATAACAACATAGTGCACAGTGACGAGGTACCGCCCGTTGATCCCATCGGAATTCCGGTCGCGAACCCGATTGACGCTAACTCGCATGTGGCCATCAACATAAATCTGCCTACTGACCTTGAGAATAGCGTCAGTGGTAGAGCCCGATCGGCAGCCCAAAATACACAAAACATTGGAGGAGACGGGATCAATTTATGGGTGATCTTTGAAATGTTACAGGCTCAACAGGCGGCGATAGCCCAGTTACAGAACCAAAGCCACGCACCGAGCAGGATTAAACCTGATCCGTTTCGGGAAGTCACCCGCAGGGATAAACTGGTCGCATAGAGGTCAAATGAAAATGAATCGGGGACTAACCCCGAGATCATAAAGATGCTCGAGGAACTGACAAAACGGGTAGAATCGGGGGAGAAGAAAATCGAAGCTAATGACAAAAAGCTGAAAACCTACAATTCCATGGTCGACCAAATTCTAGGAGCACCACCGATATTAATAGGCCTGGATTCCAAGAAATTCGTTCAAAAATCATTTCCTCCAAGCGTGGCTCCAGAGACGATCCCTAAGAAGTTTCACATGCCCGATATTCCTAAGTACAACAGAACGACTTACCCGAATGAGCATGTGACCTTCTATACATGTGTCATCATAGGGAATGACTTGGAGGATGATGAGATTGAGTCTGTCTCGTTGAAAACATTCGGGGAGACCTTGTGAAATGGAGCTATGATATGGTACCACAACTTACCTCCTAATTCTATTGACTCGTTTTCTATGCTTGCAGATTCCTTCATAAAAGCACATATCGGGGCTATCAAGGTCGAGACCAGAAGGTCAGACCTTTTCAAAGTAAAGCAGAGAGACAACGAGATGCTTAGGGAATTCGTGTCCTGGTTTCAAATGGAACGGATGGACTTTCCCCCGATCGCGAATGATTGGGTCGTTCAGGCTTTCACCCAAGGACTCAACATTCGAAACTCGTTGGCTTCACAACAATTGAAATAAAATTTGGAAGAATATCCAGCCGTCACCTGGGCCGATGTCCATAACCGGTATCAATCAAAAATCCAGGTCGAAGATGATCAGGTTGGGGCCCCTTTCGGGTCCGTGTATCCCGTTAGAACCATCGACAGAGTCAAGAGAGACATCGATCGTGAACCGAGATCAAATAGGGATCGGTATCGGCAATACAATGGAGACCAAAGAAGTAGTGGGTACGGGCAGAACCTTATGAGAAATGAAAGAAGAAATGACTGAGGTCAGAGCAAGGATACCAAATGTCCTAGACCTTTACAGTCCGATCGAGCCCAAAGGGATCCCAACTTAATGTGCAAATATCACGGCACTCATGGCCACAGAATAGAAGACTGCCGATAATTGAGAGAAGAGGTGGCCCGACTATTCAACAATGGACATCTCCAAGAGTTCCCGATTGATCGGGCCAAGAACCACTTTAGGAATAGGTATTCTAATAAGCAGACCGAGCAGGAGGAACGTCAGCACGTCATTAAGATGATCATCGGTGGGGTCGGCAATCCCTAGGAGTTGATGCCGAAGTGCACCAAAGTATCTATTACTAGGGAAAAACATACTCGGGATTACAAACCAAAAGAAACCTTGTCGTTCAACGACGAAGACACTGAGGGGATCGTGCAGCCCCATAACGATGCACTGGTAATATTGGTACTCGTAAATAAACCTCAAATTAAGTGTATGTTAATTGATCCAGGTAGCTCACCCAACAACATCAGATCGAGGGTCGTCGAACAACTCGACTTACAAGATTAGATCGTACCTACGGTTCGAGTCCTGAACGGGTTCAACATGGCATGCGAGATCACTAAAGGGGAGATAACATTACCGGTGAACGTCGCTGGAACCGTACAGCACCCAAGTTCTATGTAATCGAAGGGGATATGAGATACAACGCTTTGATCGGGAGGCCATAGATTCACAACATGAGAGCAATACCCTCAAAACTACACCAGGTGCTGAAATTCCCAACACCCAGAGGAATCAAAATAGTTTATGGGGAACAACCGGCCACCAAGGAGATGTTTGTAGTCGATGAGGTGATCTCGGCATCCACACTCTCGACATCGGAGGATCCGAATTGGATGGTCAATGATGGGGCCAAATAGCAATCACTAATACCAGCCTTGACAGAATCGAAGCAACGAGGGGTAGATGAGGACGATGACTAAGGAGTCCCCAGACCTTTCATAGCCCCCGACGATTCCGACACTACAAAATCGACGGTCGAGGAATTAGATCAAGTCATACTAATTGAACACTTGCCCAATCGAAAGGTAAACCTGGGAACGGGGTTAAACCCCGAGCTCAGGAAAAAACTCATTCAATTTCTTATAGCTAACGAGGATTGATTCACTTGGTCCCACCTTGATATGACAGGGATCTCGCCGGAAATAACCACACACAAGCTAAGCCTGGACCCGAAGTTCCACTCGGTCAAGCAGAAGAGGAGACCCCAGTCCGAGGTCAAACATACTTTCATCAAGGACGAGGTATCTAAACTCCTTAAAATTGCGTCCATTTGGGAGGTTAAATACACGAATTGGTTAGCGAACGTAGTGGTAGTCCCTAAATAAGGGAATAAATTAAGAATGTGTGTAGACTATAAGGATTTGAATAAGGCATGTCCCAAGTACTCCTTCCCTTTGCCCAACATCGATAGCATGATCGATGCCACGGACGGCCATGAGATTCTTAGTTTTCTCGACGCCTACTCTGGGTACAGCCAAATACGGATGAACATGGGCAATTAGGGAAAAACCTCTTTCATCACTAAGTACGGTACTTAGTGCTATAATGTGATGCCATTTGGATTAAAAAATGTCGGTGCCACTTACCAACGCCTAGTAAATCGAATGTTTGAGGAATAAATAGGAAAATCAATGGAGGTTTACATTGACGATATGTTGATTAAGCCCCTGCGAGCAGAGGACAATTTGAAACATTTTCAAGAAACCTTCAGTATATTGAAGAAGTACAGTATGAAGCTGAACCCGAAGAAATGTGCATTTGGAGTTGGATCCGGTAAATTCCTCGGATTCATGGTATCAAACCGGGGAATCGAGATCAATCACGATAAGATCAAAGCCATCGAGGATATCACTGTTGTGGACAACGTGAAGGCCATACAAAGATTAACTGGATGCATAGCCGCCCTGGGGAGATTCATCTCAAGGTCTTCCAACAAGAGTCACCGATTCTTCTCACTGTTGGAAAATAAGAATAACTTCTCATGGACCCTAGAGTGCCAACGGGCCTTGGAGGAGCTCAAGAAATATCTATCGAGCCCACCACTGTTCCACACGCCGAAGACAGACGAGCAGTTATACATGTACCTGGAAGTATCAGAGATAGCAGTAAGTGGAGTCCTAGTCCGGGAGGAGAAAGGTACGCAATTTCCAATTACTATATGAGCAGGACTTTAGGCGAGGCCGAAACTAGATACCATCACCTAGAAAAATTGGCGCTCACTTTGCTAAGTGCCTCTAGGAAGCTAAAACCATATTTTCAATGTCACCCCATATGTGTTGTGACTACTTACCCATTAAGGAATATAATGCATAAACCCGAGCTCTCGAGACAGTTGGCCAAATGGGCCGTGGAAATCAGCGGGTCCGATATTGAATATCGGCCCCGGACCGCCATTAAGTCTCAAATTTTGGTAGACTTTGTGGCCGACTTTATGCCGGTCCTAATATCCGAGGTCGAAAGAGAGTTATTGTTGAACTCGGGGACTTCTTCGGGGATTTGTACCCTCTTTACGGATGGCACCTCGAATGCAAAAGGGTCCGGACTTGGCATCGTATTGAAGCCACCGACATGCAATATAGTTAGACAATCTATTAGGACTGTAAAATTGACTAACAACGAGGCCGAATATGAGTCCATGATTGCATGTTCGAACTATCCAAAAGTTTGGGGGCGAAGATAATCGAAGCTAAGTGCGACTCCCTCCTTGTGATGAACCAAGTTAATGGGACGTTCGAGGTCAGAGAGGAACGAATGCAAAGGTACCTGGATAAGTTGCAGGTAACATTATATCGATTCAAGGAGTGGACTCTACAACATGTACCTCGAGATCAAAACAGTGAGGCCGATGCCCTTGCTAACCTAGGGTCGTTAGTCGAGGACGATGGGTTCAACTCGAGGGCGGTAGTACAACTCATGAGATTGGTAGTGGAAGAAGGCCACGCCGAGATAAACTCAACGAGCCTGACTTAGGACTAGAGAAACAAATATATAGAATATATGAAGACCGAAAAACTACCCTTGGATCCAAATGAATCAAGGGCCCTGCATACGAAGGCAGCCCGGTTTGGCTTGTCCGAAGACGAACACTGTTCAGAAGAACATTCGATGGCCCGCTCGCGATATGTCTAGGACCAGGAGATACCGAGTACGTTCTGAGGGAAATTCATGAAGGCACCTGCAGAAATCATTCAGGTGCCGAATCATTGGTTCGAGAAAATGATTAGAGTCGGCTACTACTGGATCAACATGGAAAACGATGCGAAGGAGTTCGTACGAAAATGTGATGAATTTCAAAGACATGTTCCGATGATTCATCAACCCGGGGAGCTGCCGCATTCGATTTTGTCACCATGTTCGTTCATGAAATGGGGGATGGACATCATTGGCCCTCTTCCTTGGGCACCCGATAAGGCTTAATTTATATTGTTTATGACTGACTATTTTTCTAAGTGGGTGGAAGCCCATGCATATGAGAAGGTCAGGGAGAAGGAAGTCATCAATTTCATTTGGGACCACATCATATGCCGGTTCGAAATGCCGGACAAGATCGTATGCGACAATGGGAAACAGTTCATCGGCAGTAAATTGTCACGCCCCAAAACTGAGGAGTGTGTCCGGCGCTCAGCCGAGTAAATTCGGTCGAGCAAGCCTGTTTAATTCTTTCTACCCAATTCACCCATGATCAATAAAAGACATGATTTCATAAATTATACAACAGGAAGTTCATACATACGATGCTAAATCATTTAATTAGCCATTGCGCCTTTAAGTCTCAAAATACATATTTCTTATAGTTCGAATGGAACAAGTGATAAAACACAACATAACTGGTTTAACATTCCCAACACCCATATACAACCCACATAGTGTGTACGGAATCTCTAAAGATACAAAAGAGAGTAAAAATGGCGTCGGCAACAAGGCCCCGGCAATACCTCAAAAAGTGACCCCAATATAAACAAAAGGTACAATACATGACCCCGGAATGAAATGGGGCTCACTGAATCTACTGGGAAGATGATGATGTACAACTAACTGCGATCAACACTGTCTGCTATGTAACCACCTGCATCCATTTAAAGATGCAGCGCCCCCGGCAAAAGGGACGTTAGTACCATCGAATAATACTAGTATGTAAAGCTAAAACACCACCTCAATAGAATGGACAATAATACAAGGGGGAAAATAGTCATGAGTTCAATAAGAGCTTCAAAACAATACTAAAACAGTAAGGATCACATAAGTTCTTAAGTCAGTTTTCATCTTATTAGATTGTGTAATCTTTAGTGCCATATGCCACAATCCACAATACCACCGTGTTTTCACACGGAGTCTGATCCCGGCCCGATTGGCTAGGTCATCTCATTTGAGACATCAACCATATCCACTATTTAAATTATCATTTCCAGCACAGTTACCACTATGTGTGCAGCATGGCGTCCGATCATAGCCCGATCGGCTAGGCCATCTCACTTGAGACATCAACCATAACCATAATTTCAATTATCTCACATCATAATTCTTTCATATTCTTTCGATTTATTGGCACTAGTAATCACGATTACAAAATCATTCTTGGCACTTGGTCGTATTTCATAATTTCAGTCCCTTTTTTCACATTCCAATATCATTATCATAATCATTATCAACAATAATAAGGCTTCCCGTTCAAGACATTAAATTCACATAACACAACAATTTAGGAATCTTAGGCACATAGAGGCTTTTCATACACTTTGGCATAACAACCTTTATTTCGATCTTGACATGAAGCCTTGACATTTCTAACATATATTCCACATTTTAAACATATCTTCAAATGGCAAGATGACATGATGAAGCATATATAATAAATATTGAACATATATCCTTCGACACAACCATACTAAGAATAGCCAATTCAATAATGATCAAGGTCTTACTTCAATTACATGAACACTGTGGGATTCGATTCTAAGAATAAGGGGGTTTAGCCATACATACCTCAATTGAGCTTCCTTAATCTCTAAAATATTCTGAAATTCTTAGCAACTTCGATCTAATTTAGAAATATAACAAGTTGGACCAAGATTAGGAAGATGAACATGGTTTTAGCTCATTTGAGCATATTATAAAACACTAGGTGTGCATCAATGTTTTAAGCCCCCTTTTTGAAGGATTACATCTTTCCCCAGCCCATTCTCTACCATTTTTAGCTAACAACCTCCCCACATACTTCAAGGATACATGCATACAAGACAACAACCCTCGCACCCAATAATTGTCTCTCTAATTAACCCATTTTTGTAAATTTTCGAAATTGAAAGCTTGGATATAGATTCTTACCTCTTAGGAAGAAGACCTAGGTGCCTCTCTTGATAATCTTCAAGGTTTTAAGTGAGAATTGAAGAGCAATTTTGATGAAGATCACTTATCCCTCTAGGACCCTCTCTCTCACTCTAAAAATATCAGCAAATATGTTCAAAATGGTCCAAGGTAGGTGTTTTAATGGAATAGGGTCGGGTTTAAAAAATACGAGAATGGATACTCCGAAATTCCGGTTCGGGCTACAGACCAGGCTAGGCACGCTCTGTAGCGAGCTATAGACCATGCTAGGCACGCTCTGTAGAGAGCTATATACCAGGCTAGGTATGCTCTGTAGCGAGCTATAGACCAGGAGAGGCACGCTCTATAGCGAGCTATAGACCTGGCTAGGCAAGGGATATAGCACGGTCTAGCGTGCTACAGACCTGGCTAAGTGAGGGATATAGCACGGTCCAGTGTGCTACAGACCTGGCTACGCGAGGGATATAGCACGGTCTAGCGCGCTACAAGCTGTGCAACGGGAGAGTGAAAAATTCAACTCCCCAACACACTGTTCAACCCAAAAACTCTGAAAATATAATACATTAGCCTACCTTGGCACCACAAAACCTTAAATTACTTAGCGAAATTTTTCCGGCTCCTTACATTCTCTCCCGCTTAGGATCATTCCTCCTCGAATGAGGGGTAGAGTCCATCCCCATATGCTTATCATAACTTATCTCTTTTCTCACACACCTCAATCTCCCAAATTTTACTAACTCCAAAACTTTTCATAAATTTCGGTAGAGTCTCCTCTATAATTGGGCCTATCCACCTGTCAGAGAACCTCAAAAACCAATTCTAACAACATATACATAATCCAATGAAGCAACATAATATGAAACAACACCAACCGTGTCCTTATAAGCAATACATTACTGGAAAGGAACACCCTTATCATATATTGTAAAAGTGACACATAATTCATAGGGAACAATTTCATAGAAATGATTACATAGCTATTCAAACAAATGGGGGTACTTCTACTTCATTTCTTATTCAGCCTCCCAAGTGGCCTATTCAACCTGCCGGTTTCGCCATAACACTTTCACAGAGGCAATATCTTTATTTCTTAGCTTTCGGACTTGCCTATCAAGAATAGAAACTGGAATTTCTTCATAAGTCAATTCCTCATTAATTTCAATAGTTTCAACCTGAATAATGCATGTCGGGTCTCCAACTACTTTCTTCAAGATAGACACATGTAATACTGGGTGCACTAATGACATCTTAGGTGGTAGCTCAAGTTTGTACGTCACCTGACCAATCCTCTGAATGATTATGTACGGTCCGACATACCTCGGACTCAATTTCCCCTTTTTACCAAATCGCATTACACCCTTCATGGGGGAAACCTTCAAGAATACCCAATCATCTTCTTTGAACTCCAAATTCCTATGACGAACATCCGAATAGGACTTCTGACGACTCTGAGTAGTCCTCAACTGCTCCTTAATGATTTTAACTTTTTCTATAGACTGATGCACGAGGTCTGGCCCTATCAACTCTGCTTCCCCAATTTTAAACCACCCAATGGGAGATCTACACCTCCTATCATATAAAGCCTCGAACGGTGCCATCTGAATGCTAGCGTGATAGCTATTGTTGTAGGAAAATTCTATGAGTGGCAAATGATCATCCCAACTACCTTTGAAGTCTAGAACACAAGTACGCAATATATCCTCAAGCGTCTGAATAGTCTGCTCTGCCTGCCCGTCAGTTTGCGAGTGATAGGTTGTACTAAGATTCACCTGAGTACCCAAACCTTGCTAAAATTTCTTCCAAAAAATAGCAGTGAATTGTGCTCCCCAATCAGAAAGATGGAAACCGGAGTGCCATGCAGTCTGACTATTTCTTTGATATACAACTGAGCATATTATTTCGTTGTATCAGTAGCCTTAACCGGCAAGAAGTGTGCTGATTTCGTGAGTCGATCCAAAATCACCCAAATTGAGTCAAACTTACAAGGAGTACGAGGTAATCCTACCACAAAGTCCATATTAATCATTTCCCATTTCCACATTGGAATTTTTATGTTTTGTGCTAACCCACCGGGCCTTTGGTGTTCGGCCTTCACTTGTTGACAATTTGGACATCTCGTCAAAAAGTCCGCTACATTCCTCTTTATATCATACCACCAGTAGACTTCCTTAAGATCATGATACATTTTCGTAGAACCCGGGTGCACGGAATACCTAGAAGTATGAGCTTCAGTCATAGTTCTTTCTCGGAGACCATCCACATTTGGAACATATAGATGCCCTTGGTACCTTAGTGTACCATCATCCATGCCAAGAGAAAAGTCAATGGTCTTATGTTTATGAATCCCCTCTTTTAGTTGTGCCAACAATGGATCGTTGTACTGTTTCTCCTTAACTTCTATAACAAGTGATGATTCAGCCCTATTTTGTACAATCACCCCTCTTTCACGAGAGTCCGTAAGACGAACTCCCAAACTAGCCAATCGATGAACTTCTTTGGCCAATGGCCTTTGATATGCCTTCAAGTATGCTAAACTACCCATGAATTTCCTGCTAAGGGCATCTACCACAACATTACCCTTTCCCGGATGATATAGAATATCAATGTCGTAGTCCTTGAGTAACTCAATCCATCTTCTCTGACTCAGATTCAATTCCTTTTGTTTGAAAATATATTGAAGGCTCTTATGGTCCGTGAATATATCTACATGGACCCCATATAAATAATGACGCCAAATTTTCAATGCAAATACCACCGCCGCAAGTTCTAAATCGTGTGCTGGATAGTTCTTTTCATGATTTTTGAGTTTCCTAGAAGCATAAGCTATCACCTTGCCATGTTGCATTAATACACACCCAAGCCCGATCCTTGAAGCATCACAATATGTCACAAATCCATTTATACCCTCTGGTAGGGTCAACACTAGTGTCGTAGTCAATCTTGCTTTCAATTCCTGGAAACTCCTTTCACAAGCATCTGACCATTAGAACTTAATTGCCTTCTGCGTCAATTTAGTCAATGGAGAGGCAAGAGTAGAAAACCCCTCCACAAACTTTATGTAATATCCAGCTTAGCCTAAGAAACTGCGAATCTCTATTGGAGTTGTAGGCCTCGGCCAATTCTTCACAGCTACAATTTTCTGAGGATCAACCTTAATTCCCCCACTAGAGACTACATGACCCAAGAATGTGACATATTTAAGCCAAAATTCACACTTCGAAAACTTTGCATATAACTTGTGCTGATATAGGGTTTGCAGAACTACCCTGAGATGATCGGCATGGTCTTCTCGATTGCATGAATACACAAGGATATCGTCAATAAACACTATCACAAAAGAGTCTAGGAATGGCTTGAAAACTCGATTCATAAGATCCATGAAGGCTTCTGGGGCATTTGTTAGCCCAGAAGACATCACCAGAAATTCAAAATGCCCATACCATGTCCTAGAAGCTGTTTTCGGAATATCCTGCTCCCTGATCTTCAATTGGTGATACCCATATCTTAAATCAATTTTGGAGAAGTACCTGGCACCTTGCAATTGATCAAACAAGTCATCTATCCTTGATAGTGGGTATTTATTTTTGATTGTGACCTTATTGATCTGCCGATAATCAATAAACATTCTCAGTGACCCATCTTTCTTTCTTACAAAGAGAACAGGTGCGCCCCTTAGAGACACACTTGGTCGGATGAAACCCTTTTCTAACAAATCTCTCAATTGTTCCTTTAGTTCCTTCATTTCTGCCAGTGCCATTCTGTAGGGCGGAATAGATATATGCTGCATGTCTGGCATCACATCAATCCAAAAATAAATCTCCCTCTCTGGAGGTATCCCATGGAGCTCATCAGGAAAGACCGCCGGAAATTCATTCACCACTGGCATAGAAGTGTATGTGTCTCAGCATCGGTGTCAGTAACTCGAACCAAATTGTAGATACACCCCTTGTTGATCATCTTCGTGGACTTAAGGTAAGAAATAAACCTACCTTTCGGTACCACATCATCGCCATTCCACTCAATAACTGGCTCATTTGGAAATTCGAACCTAATAGTCCCGGTTCGGCAATCAAGCTTGGCAAAACAAGAATAAAGCCAATCTATCCCTATTATCACATCAAAATTGACCATTCTCAATTCAATAAGATCAGTCACGGTGTCCCGACCACGCAACGTGACAACACATTCCCTATAAACCCGCGCGGCCAAAATAGACTCACCAACTAGAGTAGATACAGAGAACGGCTCATGAAGCTGTTTCGGTTCTATCCCAAATTCCATAGCAACATAAGGAGTGACAAATGATAAAGTAGAACCGGGATCAATAAGAGCATAAACATCATGAGATTGGACAGTCAATATACCTGTGACAACATCTGGAGAAGCCTCTGCACTCTGGCGACCATTCACAGCATAGAAACAGCTGGGTCTTCCTGAACCATGTGCACCACCCCTAGCTGCACCATGCCTTGCTGGTGCTGGAGTGCCTCGAGTTGGAGGGGGTGCTAAAGATGTAGCAGCTGCAGAACTTGATGGTTGTGTTGTGCCCCTGCCCGCACCTTGGCAGGATGCATGATACTCCCTCTGAATATGATCCCTCAATCTGCACCCGTAACATACTGGCAGGTCCATGTAGCAGATTCCCAAATGCATCCTCCCTCACTTGGGTCACGGGGCCCTCCGCTGCTGCTGGAATCTCCCTCCTGATTGTCCCTGCTGGTGGGCTCCCCTGCTGCCCTGATTGGGCCTGAAATGACTCGCATGCCGCTGACTAGTCCCTACTGGCGGTGCACTGGCCGAAGACTGAGCAAAAGACTGGGATGGCCCTAATGACCCTCCCCTTAAAGCTGATCTTCCCCCACCAAATGACTCCCCAAAGTTGCCCGCGGACCGGGCCTTGCTGGTACCCTCTCACTCCCTTCTGGTTTTCAACTTACGGTCCTCTGTAGCTTGAGAAAATGCTACCATTTTCCCATAGTTCATATCTGAATTCAAGGCAGCTGTAGCGGCCTCATTGATAACTAAGGGGATAAGGCCCTGCACAAACTGGCACACTCTAGCCTCCATAGTAGGCAACACTAGAATGGCATATTTTGACAGGCGCGCGACCTCTATGTAATACTCCCACACACTCCTACTCCCTTGCTTAAGATTCTCAAACTCTGCGGTACGAGCTGCCCTAGTCTCGGCCGACAAGAAATGGTCCATGAATGCGTCAGCAAACTCACTCCACCTTGCTGGAGGGCTCCCCTCCTCCTGAGAGTCCTCCCATAATTCAAATCAAGAATAAGCCACCTCTTTCAGGCGGTAGATGGCCAACTCCACTCCCTCCATCTCAGTAGTGCGCATAACCCGGAGAGTCTTATGTATCTCATCAATGAAGTCATGTGGTTCCTCTTCGGGATTAGCACCCGTGAACACCGGAGGATCCAACTGAAGAAACTTGTTCACCCTGGAACCACTAGAATCCCCTTGTTGGCTAGAAGAAGTGGGTGCAACATTTGATCACTGGGCTTGAGAAGCCACTATCTGTGTCAGCATCTGGATAGCTCCCCTAAGATCAACATCAGAAACACCAGAATCGGAAGCTAGGACTGGAGGTGGAACTAGTATATCAGTTGGAGGGACCGATGTACCCTCAGTAGGCATATGGATAGGTGCGGTCTGATCAGTTGTAGTAGAGTCAGGCAGTGTAGTAACTGGAGGAATGTTCTCACTCCTCGGGTGCTCACCCGCATCATCAATTATAGGGTCAACTGTCACTCCCGGGTGACATTGGCTCTTTGGCCAGTTCTTGCCTTTTTCTTAGGTGTCATGTACTGAAAGTTAAAGTAAAGCACGAGTTAAAGGAGGAAATATCTTACAATTATTTTGATCGCACGATCGAGAACATGATAGAAGGGTATTGTTCCTAAATTCCCATGTATCATCCTAATTATAGATGTGGTCGACAACACACCGATAATAAGGACTTTACTAGACATGGCTCCGAGACATCCTAGGATACTTTAAAACCTTTGGCTCTGATACCAAGTTTTTCACGCCCCAAAATTGAAGAGCGCGACCGACGCTCAGCCGAGTAAAACCGGTCGAGCAAGCCTGTAAGATTCTTTCTACCCAATTCACCCATGATCAAGAAAAGACATGATTTCATAAATTATATAGTAGGAAGTTCATACATACGATGCTAAATAATTTGATTAGCCATTGCGCCTTTAAGTCTCAATATACATATTTCTTATAGTTCGAATGGAACAAGTGATCAAACACAACATAATTGGTTTAACATTCCCAACGCCCATATACAACCCACATAGTGTCTACGGAGCCTTTAAAGATACAAAAGAGAGTAAAGATGGTGTCGGCAACAAGGCCCCGGCTATACCTCAAAAAGTGACCACAATATAAACAAAAGGTACAATACATGACCCCGAAATGAAATGGGGCTCACCGAATCTGCTGGGAAGATGATGATGTACCACTAACTGCGATCAACACTATCTGCTATGTAACTACTTCATCCATTTAAAGATGTTGTGCCCCCGACAAAAAGGACGTTAGTACCGTCGAATAATACTAGTATGTAAAGCTAAAACACCACCTCAATAGAATGGACAATAATACAAGGGGCAAAATAGTCATGAGTTCAATAAGAGCTTCAAAACAATACTAAAACATCATGTAAGGATCACATAAGTTCTCAAGTCAATTTCCATCTTATTAGGTTGGGTAATCTTTAGTACTATATGCCACAATCCACAATACCACCATGTTCTTACACGGAGTCCAATCTCAACCCGATCGGCTAGGTCATCTCATTTAAGACATCAACCATATCCACAATTTCAATTATCATTTCAAGCACAGTTATCATCATGTGTGCGGCATGGCGTCCGATCACGGCCCGATCGGCTAGGCCATCTCACTTGAGACATCAACCATAACCACAATTTCAATTATCTCACATCATAATTCTTTCATATTCTTTCGATTCATTGGCAATAGTGATCACGATTACAAAATCATTCTTGGCACTTGGCCGTATTTCATAATTCCAGTACCCTTTTCCACATTCCAATATCATTATCATAATCATTATCAACAACAATAAGGGTTCCCGTTCAAGACATTAAATTCACATAACACAAAAATTTGGGAATCTTAGGCACATAGACGCTTTTCATACAATTTGACATAACAACCTTTATTTCGATCTTGACATGAAGTCTTAACATTTCTAACACATATTCCACATTTTGAACATATCCTCAAATGGCAAGATGACATGATAAAGCATTTAGAATAATTATTGAACGACACAACCACAATAGGAATAGCCAATTCAATAATGATCAAGGTTTTACTTCAATTACATGAACACCGTGGGATTCGATTCTAAGAAGAAGGGGGTTTAGCCATACATACCTCAATTGAGCTTCCTTAATCTCTAAAATATTCCGGAATTCTTAGCAACTTCGATCTAATTTAGAAATATAACAAGTTGGAACAAGATTAGGAAGATGAACATGGTTTTAGCTCATTTGAGCATATTATCAAACACTAGGTGTGCATCAATGTTTTAAGCCCCCTTTTTGAAGGATTACATCTTTCCCCAACCCATTCTCTACCATTTTTAGCTCACAACCTCCCCACATACTTCAAGGATGCATGCATGCAAGACAACAACCCTCGCACTCAATAATTGTCTCTCTAAATAACCCATTTTTGTAAACTTTCGAAAGTGAGAGCTAGGATATAGATTCTTACCTCTTAGGAAGAAGACCTAGGTGCCTCTCTTGATAATCTTCAAGGTTTTAAGTGAGAATTGAAGAGCAATTTTGATGAAGATCACTTATCCCTCTACGAGCCTCTCTCTCACTCTAAAAATATCAGCAAATATGTTCAAAATGGTCCAAGGTAGGTGTTTTAATGGAATAGGGTCGGGTTTAAAAAATACGAGAATGGATACTCCGAATTCTGGTTCGGGCTACAGACCAGGCTAGGCACGCTCTGTAGCGAGCTATAGACCATGCTAGGCACGCTCTGTAGAGAGCTATAGACCAGGCTAGGCACGCTCTGTAGCGAGCTATAGACCAGGCGAGGCACGCTCAGTAGCGAGCTATAGACCATGATAGGGAAGGGATATAGCACGGTCTAGCGCGCTACAGACCTGGCTAGGCGTGGGATATAGCATGGTCCAACGAGTTACAAACCTGGCTACGCGAGGGATATGGCACGGTCTAGCGCACTACAAGCTGGGCAATGCGAGAGTGAAAAATTTCAACTCCCCAACACACTGTTCATCCCAAAAACTCCGAAAATATAATACATTAGCCTACCTTGGCACCACGAAACCTTAAATTACGTAGCGAAATTTTTTCGGTTCCTTACAAAAAAAATCAAGTTTCTCGAGGACCATAAGATCAAAAGGATCCTATCAACACCCTACCACCCTAGTGGGAACGGAGAGGCAGAGTCCACTAACAAAATCATACTCCTAAACCTCAAAAAGTGGTTGACCTACGCCAAGGGAAAATGGAAAGAAATCTTGCCCGAAGTCCTGTGGGTATACCGTACGACTTCAAAGTCCAGTACCAGGGCTACCCCATTCTCGCTGGTTTACGGTGTCGAAGCTCTAATACCGGTCGAAGTTGGAGAACCGAGTCTCAGACTCTGATATGCAACAAAATAATCAAACGACGAAGTCATGAATACGAACCTGGATCTGTTAGATGAAAGGCGCAAAGCCGCCCTTATTCGGTTGGCTGCCCAAAAATAGCGGATCGAGAGGTATTACAATCGAAGAGCCAACCTTCGACATTTCAATGTCGGGGACTTAGTGTTAAGAAAGGTCATGCTAAGCAGCAGGTACCCGAACAAAGGGAAGTTGGGGCCGAACTGGGAAGGTCCTTATCAAATTATCGACATCACTGGAAAATGATCATACAAACTCGGGACAATGAACGGTGAGCAACTAGAGAACAACTGGAACATAACTCACTTGAAGCAATATTACTGCTAAGGTATGACCCCATTCATATTTTTTACCTGTTTGCATTTAGAACTAACACGTGTAGGCGACCACCAAAGAACGATACAATTTTTAGGCCCGAAAGCACACATTGCACTCTTTTTCCCTTGAACCGGTTTTGTCCCAAATGGGTTTTCCGACAAGGTTTTTAACGAGGCAACAGTAAATCGTGCCAACTTAGAATTGAAAGTCGGCTACAAACCGGTGTTGAAGAATGCAACAACAGTATTCGAGGCTTCCCTATGATCGGCCAAACGGTCGGATGAACCGTGCCCACATGGACTGCTCGAGCCCTGACATAAAGCTTGTACACATGTCTAATCGTATATATTACGCACAGAAATAAAAAGAAGTTTCTACCTTGCAGATAAATATCTTGTCCCTTAATAATCTTTCCCTCTTAAGGAATTTCCTACATTCGATCCCCTAAAGATATCGAGCCCAAGGGCCGCCTTTATCCGGGTTCAATGGATCATTCTCACTCGGGGACTACCGTCCAAAGATAAACTCGGATGGCCCGAGCTATCAGAGCCCGGGGGCACAAGACTTATTAGGCAGCGCCCAAACCTGAAAAGCTACGGCCATCCCCACTCGGGGACTGTTATCTTAAACAAGCCCACCAGGAAACACCCGAACTAAAAAGTCTACGGCCATATTAAAACGGCTCGGAGACGTTCGAGACCCGTAACAAACAACAAGGCCTACAAAATTTCTAAACCAATTCTAAAAGCTACCCTCGGCAAACTATAATCTAAAAAATTATAAGTGCTTTGGGGATACGTTTCCGGTCATACCAAGCGCCCACGATGCCTTAAACAAAATAATGTCGAAGGCAAGGCCTGTTCAAAGCTCCGAACATAACCTAACTATTTCATGCTAAGGCATTTCGATCTTTGCAAACATAAAGATTAAAGCAAGGAAAACAAACTTAGAAACTGTCAAAGGGAAAAAAAAGCCTTATATTATGTATATATATAGTCTTTACACATGCCAAATGGCCTTGACAAAAAGTACAAAAACACAAAAAACAAAGGAAAATATACAAGGCACTTAAACGGCCTGATCTTCGCCGGAGCCCGCCTCGTCTCCATGGTCTTCGGAGTCTCCTCCACCCTCGGATCCGCTCGAACCCTCGGAGTCTTCTTCATCCTTGAGATACGTCAACTTCTTGGCCTCGGCTTCGAGCCCCTTAACAATCTCAATCTCAGCCGATAAGTCAAAACCCCGAGCATGAATTTCCTCGAGGGTCTCTCTTCGGGATTGCCGCTTCGCGTGCTCGAGGATATCTTTCAGTCGATCCTGGGCCTCCTTGGCATCGACCTTATATTGAGCCACCATCTCTTCTGCATCAACTTTGACCACCGCAACCATCGACTTGGCCGTTTTGAACTCCTTGGCAAGAGTTTCTCGATTTGTAACGGCTGAGCTTAGTTGAGACTGGAGCTCCTCAACTTTTTGGGCCCACACCTTGGCCTTTTCCTTTGCCGCCTGAAGCTGGACCTCTTCCGAAGTCAGCTGCATTCGAGCAGTCTCCTTTTTCGAGGCCAGGCAGTCCATCATGCCTCTCCATTCTTCGACCTCGGCCTTAATTGCATCCATCTCTGCTCGGAGTTGGTCGACCTGATCGATCTTCTGTTGGACCTGCACATTCTGACCATTAGTCACCGTGTCCAGCTCATCATTACTAAATTCAAATATTTTTACTTGTTTGGCCAGGTCAGCATGCTTTTTCCGAGCCACCTCCAACTCAGCTCGGAGTCTCATAGCCTCCCCTTCACGCTGCTCGCTGAGGAGTTTGTAAGTATCTATCTTCTCAGTGAGCCCTCGGACCTCGGCTTCAAGCTGGTTCAGCTCGTCCCGACATCGAAGGAAAGTTTCATGGTGAAGCACCGAGGCCTACAAATACAAAAGAAAAATGTTAGGATTATTTATGAATTAGTCTAAGTACGAATTAAAGTCATCAAGAGATATCTGAAGTTACCCGGTTTAGCGCCTGTTGTGCTTCGTTGAACAGTCAGGGCGCATCTACCTCGTTCATCTTGGCTTGATCTTCCTCGGTCACCAAACACCGAAGATAACTGGCCAACTCTACGGGGGCAGAGAGGACCCGGGTATCCTCCGGGAAGGAGATGATGATGGATCGCTTCTGGTCAGGATCCACACTCGGAGCTTAGAACCGGTTGATCCATTTTGGGCTTGAGGAAGGCCCGCTTGCTACCGAAGATGGACTCTTCTTCAGAACCTCTAAGTCACCCAATCCGGTGACGTCCTCCACGGCGGTAGAATCCACGCCATCAAAAAATCCGCGGAAGGGGTCGCCTGCCCCATGGGCCCCCTCGCTGGGACGTTCTTTCGCCGTTTGAGCCTCATTATACATGGACTCAGTGAACGAGGGAGACTCGGTGATGTATATCAAACCGTGTACTTCCTTCAGGGCATTTCTCACATCCCGGGAAGCCTCGGCCCCGGCCTCTTCGTCGGCCTCTCTAACTTGAGGCAGACCGACCTTCCCTCTCTCTGGTTCGGAGGCCCCTTGTGCTTTGAGCTACGACGGCACATGGGACATCAGATTGAAGGCTTCTCCTTCTTCTTCAGATTCGTCCCTCAGCCGATAGAGTGAATCCGAAGATGGTGCTCGAGCGCTAGTGCTTTCTTTAGACTTGTGCACCAACTTTCTTCTTGTTTTCTTTTTCTCCGAGCTCGGAGAACTTGGAGCCCTTTTCCTTTTCTTCTCTTTAGCCTATCTCAGAGCAGGGGACTCGGCAGGGAAGTTCTCGACATCGGATGGAGGCCTCAGTTTAACATCCTTGGATAAACCTGCGAAAAGAAGTAAAGGGAGTGAGAAATTGATGACACAAGAGGAACCCGAACAGTAATTACTCAGGAAAGGAGTCTCACCGAGGGAACGGGCCTCCCAGTGATGCTTTGAAAGCTTGCGCCATGAGTGCTCGGAGTAGGGAATTTGTGATACGATACCCTCGACCCACTCCTTGAGTCGAGAGACAGTATTCGGGACCCGAGCGACAACTGCACCATCACAAAGCACCGATAAGAAAGAAGGGATAAGTATAAAATTGACTTTTGAAAATGAAATTATACTTGCAAGATGTGTTCCACTTCTCGGGGAACGGCATACGCTCAGCTAGGATCAAGTCCGAAGTCCTCCCTCAGACAAAACGGCATTGCTAGCCCCGATCCATGTCTTAATCAATACTCGATAACGGGGCTTTATTGGCCCGACGCACAAGTTTTATCAGTCCCCCTCGGCAAAATTTGAGGACTATATAAGCGCATAAGGTGATCGATGATGAACGAGCATCTATCGATCTTGCTCACAAATAACCGAAGAAGGATCACGATCCTCTAGTGTGAAGGATGAATTTGACCAAGGCATACCTCGTATCTCTTGCAGAAATCGATGATGACTAGTGTAACGACCCGGCCGGTTGTTTCGGGAGTTACAGCCCCATTTCCCCCTATTTATGCATCTTATGTGTTATTCAGCTGTATTATATTATACCGAATTAGTTGGTTTGGGTCCGGAGTGGTTTCGGAGTGGAATGAGACACTTAGTCTCTAAAGTAGAAGCTTAAGTTGGAAAAGTCAACTGGATGTTTACCTATGTGTAAACGATCTCGGATTTTAATTTTGATGGTTCCATTAGCTTTGTTAGGTGATTTTGGACTTAGGAGTGCGTCCGAAATGTGATTTGGAGGTCCGTAGTGGAATGAGGCTTGAATAGGCGAAAGTTAGAAATTTGGCGATTTCGGTCGGCAGTGGAAAATTTGATATCGGGGTCGGAATGGAATTCCGAAAGTTGGACTAGGTTAGTAGTGTCATTTGTGACGTGTATGCAAAATTTGAGGTCATTCGGTCGTGGTTTGATTTGTTTCGGCATCGGTTGTCGAATTTGGAAGTTTAGAAGTTCTTAGGCTTGAATCCGAGGGTAATTTGGTGATTTGATGCTGTTTTGAGTGATTCGATGTTGTTTTGAGTGATTCGAAGGTTCGACTAAGTTTTATGTTGATATATGACTTGTTGGTATTTTTGTTTGAGGTCCCGAGGGCCACGGGGTGATTCCGAGTTGATATATGACTTGTTGAAAATGCAGCTGAAGCGGCTGCTACTGATACTTCCGCACATGCGGAAGGGGGAGTCGCAGGTGCGAGGTCGCTGATGCGCGTGGGGAGTCCACAGGTGCGGGCAACACTGGGGCTAGGCAAGATGTGCAGGTGCGAGTTGGAGGTTGCATCTGCGATCCCACAGGTGCGAGACGTGGGGCGCAGATGCGGAGAGGAGGACTTTGGGCAGGCTTCGCAGAAGCGGAAGGAAATGCGCAGGTGCGCTTTCGCAGGCACGAGATGTTTGGCCGCAGATGTGTAACCCGAGCTCCTAAGTGAGTTCCGCACCTGCGATGGATTTTTTCGCAGGTGCGGAGGCGCAGAAGCGAAAGATGGTCCGCAGGTGCGAAAAGCCTGGGCAGAAACCATGAATAGAACACTTCGCGAATTTGGTTCATTTCCACCAATTTCAAGTCAGTTTTTGGAGCTTTTAGAGCGATATTTAAAGGGTAATTCAAGGGCTTTCAGTGAGGTAGGTTGTTTGGGATCTAATACTCCTATCTATGATGATTTCCTGTTGTTTAATCATGTAATTAGCGGAAATTAGGGGTGAAAATGAGGGGTTAGGGCTTGGAATTTTGGAGAGTAATTTAAGGATTTAAAGGACCAAACGATGTAGGATTGTGATAAATTTTGTACGTATAGACTCGTGAGTGGATGATCTTTCTAGTTTTGTAAATTTTGTCATATTTCGAGACGTGGGCCCGGGGACCGGGTTTGAGTGAATTTCAGGTTTTTGGTCTAAATTGGTATTATTCTTGTGGAATTTATTCCATTAGCGTATATTGATGGTATTGTACTGATTGTGAATAGATTCGGAGCATTTGGAGGCCGAGTCTAGAGGCAAGAGCATCACGAGGTAGAGATTTGACTAGTTTGATGTAAGTAACGATTGTAAATCTAGTCCTGAGGGTATGAAACCCCAGATTTTCGTATCATTTTACTATTTTGAGGTGACACACATGCTAGGTGACGGGCGTGTGGGCGTGCACCGTTGGGGATTGTGACTTGGTCCGTCCCGTAGCAACTATAAAGTTGCATATTTTGTTGAAACCACATGATACTTATGTGTTTTAGAAAGAGTTTCTGTAAATTGGGCTGAATGCCGTGTTTGGGCCTTGTGCCAGTGCTGTTTGGACCCTTAGGGGCCTATTCTTACTATCCTCTCACTGTTTTCGAATGAAAATCTATACTCAGTCATGGTTATACCTGTTTACTACATAACTCAGTTTTTCTTACTCTATTTTGATGCATATAAATGTTGTTTTGGGTTGAGTACCCTATTTTTACTGAAATGCCCGAGTGAGGCCGAGGGCCTGATTTGTGAGGAAATTTATGGGATCGGGCTGAACGTCGCAGCATGTTTGATATAGACCAAGGGCCTGAGTGATTTATGCCATAATTTGGCTTGATATAGCGCTTTGGCTGAAGGAGCCCCTCCGGAGTCTGTACACACCCCCAGTGAGTGCAGGTACCTACTAAGTGCAAGTGTCGAGTGCCGAGTGCTGAGTGACTGGGAGGCATGAGTGATTGTGAGGTATGCCCGAGGGGAATGAGTGATTGTGAGGTATGCCCAAGTGGCATGAGTGATTGTGAAGTATGCCCGATAGGCATGAGTGACTGTGAGGTTTGCCCGAGGGGCGATATATGAGTGATGTTTTGCCCGAGGGGCTGTTTATGATTTCATCATTTTTGCTCACCTTTGCAATGAGCCTCTGTTTGAAACTGTTGAAAAATATCTTTAAATGATTTGATTCAAACAGTGATTTTTAGAGCATGCTATACTTTACTAATTATTTGTGATATGAACATTATATGCTTTTGGCTCGTCACTACTGCTCAGTCTTTATTTACTGTTATTACTTACTGAGTTGGCATACTCACGTTACTCCCTGCACCTTGTGTGCATATCCAGGTGTAGCTGGACATGCTAGCGATTGTTGATTATTCTGGTTGCTGATTTTCTCGGGGATAGTAAGGTAGCTGCTTGGCGATCGCAGCCCATGCTCTTCTCCCTCTTATCTTCCTTTAGTTGTATTTAGCTATTTTCTAGACTATGTTATTCTCGATATTGTTAGACAAATTGTAGTAGATGCTCATGACTAGTGAAACCCCAATGTTGGGCTTTTCTTTTCTGCACTTTTGTTTTGATTTGAACTCTTTTACGAAGGTTTTTATATTAAATAGCCCTGAGATCTTTTTTGAAATAAAAATATCGGTTGTTTTGGAAAATGAGTCAGCTTGCCTAGTTCCACGATAGGCGCCATCACGACAGGGGTTAGTTTGGGTCGTGACAGATTGGTATCAGAGCCTAGGTTACATAGGTCTCACGAGTCATGAGCGGGTTTAGTAGAGTATTGCGGATCGGTACGGAGACGTTTGTACTTATCTTCGAAAGGATGCAGAACCTATAGGAAAACTCCACATTCTTGAATTCTTGTCGTGCGAATCTATTGATTTTAGTAACTAAATATCTATTGTTTCATTCTCTCACAGATGGTGAGGACTCATACTATCGATTAGGAGGGCCAGACACCAGTACCATCAGCCAGGGCCGCGAGAGGCCGAGGCCGCGGTAGAGGAAGTGGTAGGGGTAGAGGTGCAGCCCGCACCGCAACTGGGGCAGTACCTGTAGATCTACCAGTTTCCCCAGATCAGCACCAGATTCTAGTTGTTGATGCACCAGCTCACGCACCACCTGTGCCTATTGTGATTCCAGGCCTTCAGGAGGCCCTAGCTCAAATTCTGACAGCGTGTACCGGCCTTGCTCAGGTGGTCTCTATCTCGACGGCCGCAGCCACTTCTCAGGTCGGGGGAGGCACAGGCACTTAGACTCTCATCGTAGGCACACCCGAGCAGGTTGTTCAGGGACTCCAGACACCGGGAGCACCACCAGCCTAGCCGGTTGCAGTTGCTCAGGAATATGTAGTTTCTGCTATGCCTGAGGATGATCAGTGTAGGTTGGAGAGGTTTGGGAGACTCCAGCCACCACTTTTCAGTGGCACAGAGAGAGAGGATGCTCATGACTTCTTGGACAGGTGTTAGAGGATACTCTATACTGCTGGTATTCTGGAGACTTGTGGGGTCTCATTCACTGTTTTTCAGTTTTCTAAGACTGCACTCAGATGGTGGGAGACTTACGAGAAGCGTAGGCCTGTTGGCGCAGTCCCCTTTACTTGGCAGCAGTTCTCCGTGGTCTTATTGGAGAAGTTCATGCCTCGGTCCGGCAGAGAGGAGCTGCGCAGACAGTTTGAGTGGCTTCGCCAGGGTGATATGTCTGTGATGCAGAATGAGATGCAATTCTCAGAGTTGGCCCATCATGCTATCTGGTTGGTTCCCACAGACAGGGAGAGGATCATAAGGCTTATTGATGGTCTCACTTTTCAGCTACAGTTGCTTATGACCAGAGAGAGGGTGTCTGGTGCTACCTTTGATGAGGTTGTCAACATTGCTCGACAGATTGAGATGGTTCACGTACAGGAGAGGGTTGAGAGGGAGGCCAAGAGGACTCATGGTCAGGGTGGATTCAGCGGTGCTCCTTTTGGAGGTCAGTTCCAGCATGGTAGAGGTCGTCATTTCAGACAGGCTCAGTCAGCTCGGCCATTTCACCGTGGTACATCATCTGGCCATGTTTCTCACAGTTCTCATCAGGGCCACTCATCACTTAGTGCCCTTCCAGCTCAGAGTTTGTCCCATGCTTCACCAGTTCAGGGCTCCTCTATGCCAGGTTCTTCTATTAGTTATCCCGATGCTCGGGGCTCCCTTCAGTTCCCGCTACCAGCACCAGGGAGTTATTTTGAGTGTGGGGGTTTGGGCATATGTGGAGACAGTGTCCTCGTCGTCATAGAGGTCTATCTCAGCAGAGGAGTCATCCTTCAACTTCAGCACCAGTTACTTCACCACCCGCCCAGTTAGCTCGGGGTGGAGGTCAGTCATCTAGGGGTCTCCCTAAAGGGGGAGGCAGATCAGGGGGTAGCCAGGCTAGTTTCTATGCCCTCCCTACCAGACTAGATTCTATTGCTTCAGATGTTGTGATTACAGGTATTGTCTCAGTTTGTCACAGAGATGCCTCAGTATTATTTGACCTTGGTTCCATGTATTCATATGTTTCCTCGTATTTTGCCTATTTTCTAGATATGCCCCGTGAGTCTTTAGTTTTATCTGTTCATGTATCTACTCCTGTGGGCAATACTATTATTGTGCATCGCGTATATCAGTCATCTGTGGTGACTATTGAGGGTCTAGAGACCCAAGTGGACCTTTTGCTTCTCAGTATAGTTGACTCTGATGTCATATTGGGTATGGATTCGTTATCTCCATGTCATGTTGTTCTACATTGTCACGCTAAGACTGTGGCGTTAGCGATGCCGGGATTTTCGAGGGTTGAATGGAGCGGTTCTATAGATTATGTGCCTAGTAGGGTGATTTCATATTTGAAGGCTCAGCGTATGGTTGAGAATGGTTGTCTATCTTATTTGGCTTTTGTAAGGGATGGTAGTGCAGAGACTCCTGCCATTGATTCTATTCCGATGGTACGTGATTTTCTGGATGTGTTTCCGGCAGACCTGCCGGGCATGACGCCTGACAAGGATATTGACTTTGGTAATGATTTGGTGTCAGACACTCAGCCCATTTCTATTCCACCGTATCGCACCGTATCGTATGGCACCGACGGAGTTGAAGGAACAACTTCAGGAACTCCTTGATAAGGGGTTTATTCGGCCTAGTGTGTCACCTTGGGCTGCACCAGTTCTATTTGTAAAGAAGAAGGATGGTTCCACGAGGATGTGCATTGATTACAGGTAGCTGAACAAGGTCACAGTCAAGAACAAGTATCCTTTGCCTCGTATTGATGATTTATTTGACCAGCTTCAGGGAGCGAGGGTGTTCTCCAAGATTGATTTGAGGTCCGGTTATCACCAGCTGAAGATTTGGGATTCGGATATTCTTAAGACAGCTTTTAAGACCCAATATGGCCATTATGGGTTCTTAGTGATGTCTTTTGGGCTGACCAATGCCCCAGCAGCGTTCATGCATTTGATGAATAGTGTATTCCAACCCTATTTGGACTCATTCGTTGTTGTATTCATTGATGACATCCTGGTATACTCTCGTAGCTAGGAGGAGCATGCTCAGTATTTGAGGATTGTATTACAGAGATTAAGGGAGGAGAAGTTTTATGCAAAGTTCTCCAAGTATGAGTTTTGGCTCAGTTCAGTAGCATTCTTATGACACGTGGTGTCCAGTGAGGGTATTCAAGTGGATCCGAAGAAGATAGAGGCGGTGCAGTGTTGGCCTAGACCGTCCTCAGCCACGGAGATTAGGAGCTTTCTTGGTTTGGCGGGTTACAACCGTCGCTTTGTGGAGGGATTTTCATCTATTGCATCGCCCTTGACCAAATTGACCGAAAAGGGTGCTCCATTCAGGTGGTCGGATGAGTATGAGGAGAGCTTTCAGAAGCTCAAGACTGCTTTGACCACAGCTCCAGTGTTAGTTCTGCCATCAGCTTCAGGTTCTTACACCGTGTATTGTGATGCCTCGATGATAGGAATTGGTTGTGTTTTGATGCAGGGGGTAGGGTGATTGCCTACACCTCGTGCCAGTTGAAGACCCATGAGAAGAACTATCCTTTCTATGATCTTGAGTTAGCAGCCATTGTTCACGCCTTGAAGATTTGGCGTCATTATTTGTATGGGTTTAATTGTGAGATTTATACTGATCACCGGAGTCTGCAGCATCTGTTTAAGCAGAAGGATCTTAATTTGTGTCAACGGAGATGGTTGGAGCTTCTTAAGGACTATGATATCACTATTGTATACCATCCGGGGAAGGCCAATGTGGTGGCCAATGCTTTGAGTCGCCGGGCAGAGAGTTTGGGGAGTTTAGCATGTCTTCCAGCAGCAGAGAGACCTTTGGCATTGGATGTTCAGGCCTTAGCGGTCCAGATTGTGAGATTGGATATTTCGGAGCCTTGTCGGGTATTGGCTTGCGTGGTCTCTAGGTCTTCTCTTTATGACCGTATTAGGGAGCGTCAGTATGATGACCCTCACTTGCTTGTCCTTCAGGACAGGGTTCGGTGAGGTGATGCTAGAGATGTGACTATTGGCAGTGACGGTGTGTTAAGGATGTCGGGCAGATATGTGTGCCTAATGTAGATGGGCTTCGGGAGTTGATTCTTGAGAATGCCCACAGCTCGCGGTATTCCATCCATCTGGGTGCCGCGAAGATGTACTAGGATTTGAGATTGGTGAAGGCGGATGAAGAAAGACATAGTTGGGTTTGTAGCTCGGTGTCTCAACTGTCAGCAGGTCAAGTATGAGCATCATAAACCGGGTGGCTTGCTTCAGAGATTAGAGATCCCAAAGTGGAAGTGGGAGCGGATCACCATGGACTTCATAGTTGGGCTCCCACGGACTTCGAGGAAGTTCGATGCTATTTGGGTGATTGTGGATCGGCTGACCAAGTCTGTGCACTTCATTCCAGTTGGTACTACTTACACTTCAGAGCAGTTAGCTAATATTTACATCCGAGAGATTGTTCGCCTGCGTGATGTCCCAGTTTCCATCATTTCAGATAGAGGTACTCAGTTTACATCATAGTTTTGGAGGGCCATGTAGCGAGAGTTGGGTACTCATGTTGAGTTGAGCACAGCTTTTCACCCTCAGACAGACGGGCAGTCTGAGCGCACCATTCATATATTGGAGGACATGTTGCGCTCTTGTGTCATTGACTTTGGGGGTTCATAGGACCAATTTCTGCCTCTCGTGGAGTTTGCATATAACAACACTTATCAGTCGAGTATTCAGATGGCTCTGTATGAGGCTTTATATGGGAGGAGGTATAGCTCTCCAGTTGGATGGTTTGAGCTGGGTGAGGCTAGGCTCTTGGGTACAGACTTGGTCCAGGATGCATTAGATAAGGTGAAATTGATTCAGGAGCGGCTTCGCACAGCGCAGTCTAGGCAGAAGAGTTATGCTGACAGGAAGGTCCGTGATGTATTTTTCATGGTTGGGGAGAAGGTTTTGCTGAAGGTATCACCCATGAAGGGTGTTATGAGGTTTGGGAAGAGGGGCAAGTTGAGCCCCCAGTTCATTGGGCCTTTTGAGGTACTTTAGAGGATAGAAGAGGTGGCTTATGAGCTTGCCTTACCACCCAGCTTGTCGAGTGTGCACCCAGTATTTCATGTTTCCATGCTCCGGAATTATATTGGAGATCCGTCCCATGTTTTGGACTTCAGCACGGTTCAGTTGGAGGGTGATATGACTTATGATGTGGAGTCGGTGACTATTTTGGATCGGCAGGTTCGAAGGTTGAGGTCATAGGACATAGCTTCAGTGAAGGTGTAGTGGAGAGGGAAGCTGGTGGAGGAGGCCACCTGGGAGACCGAGCGGGAGATGCGGAGCAGATATCCACGCCTATTCGAGACTCCAGGTATGTTTCTAGACCCGTTCGAGGACGAACGGTTGTTTAAGAGGGGGAGGATGTAACGACCCGGCCGGTCGTTTCGGAAGTTATAGCCCCGTTTCCCCCAATTTCTACTTCTTATGTGTTATTCAGCTGTATTATGTTATACCGAGTTAGTTGGTTCGGGTCCGGAGTGGTTTCGAAGTGGAACGAGACACTTAGTCTCTAAAATAGAAGCTTAAGTTGGAAAAGTCAACAGGATGTTGACCTATGTGTAAACGATCTCAGAATTTAGTTCTGACGGTTCCATTAGCTTTGTCATGTGATTTTGGACTTAGGAGTGCATCGGAAATGTTATTTGGAGGTCCGTAGTGGAATTAGGCTTGAATTGGCGAATGTTGGAAATTTTGCGATTTCGATAAACAATGGAAAATTTGATATCGGGGTTGGAATGAAATTCCGGAAGTTGGAGTAGGTTCATAGTGTCATTTTTGACGTGTGTACAAAATTTGAGGTCATTCGAACGTGGTTTGGTTGGTTTCGGCATCGGTTGTCGAATTTGGAAGTTTAGAAGTTCTTAGGCTTGAATCCGAGGGTAATTTGGTGATTTGATGTTATTTTGAGTGATTCGAAGGTTCGACTAAGTTTGTATGTAGATATATGACTTGTTGGTATTTTTGGTTGAGGTCCCGAGGGCCTCGGGATGATTCCGGGTGGTTAACAGATTTGTTGAAGTTGGAAAATGCAGCTGAAGCTGCTGCTACTGATACTTCCGCACCTGCGAAAGGGGGAGTCGCAGGTGCGAGGTCGCTGGTGCGCGTGGGCAGTCCGCAGGTATGGGAAACACCGGGGCTAGGCAAGATGCGCAGGTGCGAGTTTGAGGTCGCATCTGCGATCCCGCAGGTGCGAGACCTGGGGCGCAGATGCAGAGAGGAGGACTCTGGGCAGGCTTCGCAGAAGCGGAAGAAAATGCGCAGGTGCGCTTTCGCAGGCACGAGATATTTGGCCGCAGATGCGGAACCTGGGCTCCTAAGTGATTTCAGACCTGCGATGGATATTTCCGCGGGTGCGGTGGCGCAGAAGCGAGAGATGGTCCGCAGGTGCGAAAATCCTGGGCAGAAACCATAAATAGAACACTTTGCGAATTTGGTTCATTTTCACCATTTTCAAGTCGGTTTTGGAGCTTTTGGAGCGATATTTGAAGGGTGATTCAAGGGCTTTCAGTGAGGTAAGTTTTTTGGGCTCTAATATTCCTATCTATGATGATTTCCCGTTGTTTATTCATGTAATTAGCGGAAATTAGGGGTGAAAATGAGGGGTTAAGGCTTGGAATTTTGGAGAGTAATTTAAAATTTTGAAGGACCAAGTGATGTCAGATTTTGATAAATTTTGTATGTATGGACTATTGAGTGGATGAGCTTTCTAGTTTTGTAAATTTTATCAGATTTTGATACGTGGTCCCGGGGGCCGGGTTTGAGTGAATTTCGGGTTTTTGGTCTAAATTGGTAATTTTCTTGTAGAATTCATTCCATTAGCGTATATTGATGGTATTGTACTGATTGTGAATAGATTCGAAGCATTTGGATGCAGAGTCGAGAGGCAAGAGCATCACGAGGTAGAGATTTGACCGGTTTGAGGTAAGTAACGATTGTAAATCTAGTCCTGAGGGTATGAAACCCCAGATTTTCGTATCATTTTACTATTTTGAGGTGACGCACATGCTAGGTGACGGGCGTGTGGGCGTGCACCGTTGGGGATTGTGACTTGGCCCGTCCCGTAGAAACCGTAAAGTTACATATTTTATTGAAACCATATGATACTTATGTGTTTTAGAAAGAATTTCTGTAAATTGGGTTAAATGCCATATTTGGGCCTTGTGTCCAATGCTGTTTGGACCCTTAGGGGCCTTTTCTTACTATCCTCTCACTGTTTTCGATTGAAAATCTATACTCAGTCATGGTTATACCTGTTTACTGCATAACTCAGTTTTTCTTACTCTATTTTGATGCATATAAATATTATTTTGGGCTAAGTACCCTGTTTTTACTGAAATGCCCGAGTGGCTTGAGAGGTTTATGACTGAGTGAGGCTGAGGGCCTGATTTCTGAGGATATTTATGAGATCGGGTTGCACGCCGCATCATGTTTGATATAGGCTGAGGGCCTGAGTGATTTATGCCATGATTTGGCTTGATATAGCGCATGGGCTGAATGAGCCCCTCCGGAGTCTGTACACACCCCTAGTGAGCGCAGGTACCTACTGAGTGCCGAGTGCCGAGTGCTGAGTGACTGGGAGGCATGAGTGATTGTGAGGTATGCCCGAGGGGCATGAGTGATTGTGAGGTATGCCTGAGTAGCATGAGTGATTGTGAGGTATGCCCGAGAAGCATGAGTGACTGTGAGGTTTTCCCGAGGGGCTGTATATGAGTGATGTTTTGCCCGAGGGGCTGTTTATGATTTCATCATTTTTGCTCTCCTTTGCATTGAGCCTCTGTTTGAAACTGTTGAAAAATATCTTTAAATGATTTGATTCAAACACTGATTTTTAGAGCATGTTGTACTTTACTAAATTTTTGTGATATGAACTTTATATGCTTATTGCTCGTCACTACTGCTCAATCTTTATTTACCGTTGTTACTTACTGAGTTGGCGTACTTACGTTACTCCATGCACCTTGTGTGCAAATCCAGGTGTAGCTGGACACGGTAGCGGTTGTTGATTATTCTGATTGCAGATTTTCTCGGGGATAGCAAGGTAGCTGCTTGGCGATCGCAGCCCCTGCTCTTCTCCCTCTTATCTTCCTTTAGTTGTATTTAGCTATTTTCCATACTATGTTAGTCTCGATATTGTTAGATAAATTATAGTAGATGCTCATGACTAGTGACACCTCGATGTCGGGCTTTTATTTTTTGCACTTTTGTTTTGATTTGAACTCCTTTACGAAGGTTTTTATGTTAAATAGCCCTGAGATCTTCTTTGAAATAAAAATATCGGTTATTTTGGAAAATGAGTCGGCTTGCCTAATTCCACGATAAGCGCCATCACGACAGAGGTTAGTTTGGGTCGTGACAACTGGGTCCATCGGGCCCAGTGTAAATGGATAAGTATAAACACTTAGGTATCCTCTCGATATGGGTGGTGATGGATTCCTCGGGTTCGGAAACCACTATGTGCTTGTCAAACCAATTGCAATCCTTTTTTACCGTAGGGAGAACAACCTCAGTGATCAAGAAGATGTACCTCAAGACCTCCTCGCACTGGCCTTGTACGGAGGAAGGTTTTTCAACCTTAAAGTTAAAATTGACCGAGTACCCCCCGGGGATGAACATTTTCAAAGGGGGTTCCGGTACTAGTTCCTCGATGGCAATACGCGAAACGGTCTCCTCGGCCTCGGTAGCCAGAGTAGAAAGAGTTTCTTGTTGGGGAACGATTTTTGAAGTTTTCGCCATTTCTTTGAAAAATGGAGGAAAAATAGGGAAGAGATGAAGTTAAAGGAGTGCACTTGTTGGCTTGAGATGAAGACGAAGAAGAGTTCTTACAAAAGATCTCAAATAACCGGGATATAGGTGCTAGGAAGTATTGAAATTTCTAAGGTACGTGAGAAGAAGGCTTGGATGAAAAGTTTAAATGAACTAAAGAAGAGGTATATATAGTTTTTCAGCGGCGGTTCGCATCCAGGAATGACCGACCGGCAGCTGATAAGCATTTAATGCCATTAAAACTTGACTGACGAGATGTTTCGGTTATTTTGTCGTTCCTGTCATGCTGTATCGAAGTAAGAATCGGAAGCTCATATCGTTTCTCGTCGTCTACTCTCCGAAAAACGAGCGGACTATTTGTATACGGGTGAAATCGATCTCGTAGTGCATCCTAACCTCCGATATGGTAGGCTGGGCTCGAGACATGGCAATAGAGGACTGAAGATCGACCCCCAGTCCCATTGGGCTAGAACCTGGGGACAGACTACCTGCCTTCGAGAACACCGAGGCCGCGGCTCCGAAATTGATCCTAGCCTCAAACGACCTCGAAGAAACATTGTTAGCATAACCAACAGAAGACCTAAATATCCGTGACCGGCCGGATATTACGGCGGGAATCACGACACGTATCGATAAGGAACCATCATTCAGTAAATCATGAGAATTTTTACCTTTTATAAAATTGTACCTAAAGTAGGACTTCTCTACTATATAAAGGGGGTCTGATAACTTATAAAGGACAAGGTAACACGCACTCCAAGGCAATATATCTTTATTTTTCTGTTATTAGTTCTTCTGCTTTCGTTCGTCAGTGCTTGTTGTTACGAGCCCAGATCGAGGGCAGATATTTCATTAAGACTTAAATCGTCTTCCTCGTGTGGTTTGAGCTTACTTCATCCTTATTTATTTACTTTGTTCTTATTTATTGCTTTGTGTCAAATTTAAAACCACTTACAAATTTAATTGTTATCCGATTTTGAGGGTAAACAATACTCATACACAGTTTTTGGGTGTAGGTCACTGATGACAGAGTTGGGCAACGCAACACTTAATTAAACAAGGCTATCGAGAAGCCAACACAGTAGGAGATACCTTGGTAAAGCATGGCATACACCTAGCTCTAGAGGTGACAAAATGGTTAAAAGAAAACAGTTATTCACCTATATTATTCATTAAAAATTGAATTAAATAATAAAATTTTTAAAAATGAATCGAATATAGATAAGAACCATAATATCTATTTAAAAAATAAATAACTAAATAAATAATCAATGGATAACTAATATGTTTAATTTTTATATTTGTGCAGACCGGCTAACATGGTGTCCCTTAGTTTACTAGCTCCTCTCGCTTTAACTGCTTTCAATAAGGATTGTTCGGGAACTTCTTCAGCTCGAACAGATCCAACTTGTACTGGCTCTCCTATTTTTTCGTAAGTTATTTTTCAAGTATCTGGATTAGCCGCACAAAAAAGATAAAGATTCGAAAATGTGGCAGCTCAGTTGCGTTTCTAAAAGACACGTTGTCATATAAGTAAGTGAAAAGTCGATATTACACCAGCTTAATTTTATTGACAAGAAGCAGCCAGGTCGAAACTATGGCTCCTCGATAATATACTCCTTCTATCTCAGTTTATCTGAACTTATTTCCTTTTTAGTCCGTTTCAAAAAGAATAACCTTTTTTCTAAATTTGGAAACAATTTTGCTTAAACTTACAATTATATCCTTAATGAGAAGTTTTTATAACCACACAAATATTCTAGTCCCTTTTTTACTTGGTTAGGATCACAAATTTCAAAAAAAATTATTTTTTCTTAAACTCCGTTCTCAGTCAAACAAATTCACATAAATTGAAACAGACATAGCAGTAAAACTATCATCCTTTTTTGGGACTATTCGAGAACAAACTTTGGTACAACAAAACAAATATTTATCGGTATTAATTTGTTAATCTTCAACTATAAGATTTTGTTTTTCAAATATGAAAACATTTATAACATTTTATTCCTTACATCCTATTTTCTGTGAAGATATTATTATTTTGAGAGTCAAACAAAGTATTCTTTGATTATTGTTTTTTTCAAATTCTTTTGAAATACTTCGAATTAAGAATTTTGTTAATTTGTATAAGCTCCATGTAATTTAAAATATATAATTTATTTTAAAATCTTAAAGAATCAATATTCGAGTTTACCAAAAAAACATTAGATGCTTTAACCCTCCTCCGATCTCGTAAATTGAAACAAAGGAAATAGCGTTTGAGTAAACACAACTTTGGGATAATACATAATTTCCCCCTTGTATTTGTCTCGTTTTCGCAGTTGCACACTTAAACTTTGCAGGTCCTATTACCTCCCTATATTTATTTGAAGTGTTATAAATACCACTTTTTAGCCTACGTGGCACTTGCGGTGTTTGCACAAAATTATCAGCGCGTGAGAAGCCTATTTTTACTCTGTCATTTTTTTTCTTTTTTCTTTTTTCTTTTTTCTTTTCTTGTTTTCTTCTCCCTACAATTTTCTCCGCCACTTTCACCACCATACTCCCTCCGTCAGTCACCAGAAACCCAAGCTTTCTCCTCTTTGTGCCAACTTAATTCTTCCCCTTCAATAGTTAATCACTACAATTTTTTTTCCAAAAAAAAAAACAGTTTACATCTGAATATGTATATTTGAATCTTGTTTTTGGCCATTGGCAGAGGATGGGCATTCATTACCCCTCTCCCTGTTCACTACTGCAATTCAACCATAAATTGTCCAATTTTAGCACTACAATTCACAAACTATTGTCCCTCAACTTTTATTCTCCATTACGTCTCACATTACCTTCAGAAGTATCACAATTATCATCTTTGTGACTACAAATCACCATTTTAATCCCTTATAGCAATCCATACACAATCAACTGTAATTCACACAAAATAAAATCACCTTCAGTACATGTCCTAAGCCCCAAAAACTAGTGAATCGTTGGCCAGAAAGAACGCATCTGTTACGCCACTTGAAAGCCCGCCGGAACAGTGCGATAGAAACCAGACAAAAATCACCGGCGAGCTCCATCACCACCGGCGACCTCCATGAGTGCCTCCTTCGGTTCACCTTCACTGTATAGCAAATGGCATCACCTTCGTCATTCTTCTGTCTAAAAAACTCCGCAAAGATCACCACAGATCACTCGTGTCTCTCCTTTCAAACTTTTTTTTATCTAAAAAAACTCACAAGGATCACCACGGCTCCTCAGCCTTCAATCGAAGAAACCTCCCGACACCACAAATTTGGTGAAAATTTTAATTTTGGACACTTGCGGTTGACGGTGAATTCATAAAGAAAAAAATAGGAGTGGTGATTCTTTCAGATTGATGCTGGAATAAAATTTTGAAAAAAAACAATTCAAAAAAAATAAAACTTACTTGAAAAAATATGATAGGTGCGTGACTTACATTGCCTTTCAGAAAATTAGTATTGGTCACCGGAGGTGGTATTTATACCACTTCAAACAAATATAGAGGTCTATCGAAGTTTAATAGCCCGTTTGGACATAAAAAAAATTTCATATTTTTTTGAATTTTTTTTTTAAAATAAGTATTTTTTCATAAAATTTTTAATTTTTACTTGAACATACATTTTAAAATTTTTTAAAAATTTAAAAAACTTAAAAAAATTATTTTTCAAAATTTTTATTCACTCACAAAAAATTCAAAAAAACTCAAAATTATATTAATATCCAAACACAACTTTAATTTTAAAATATTATTTTTAATTGAAAAAAAATTTCACTTTCATTCTTTGTAATTTTACCATTCTTATGTGCAAACGCCCGCTAAGTGAGAAAACTAGACAAGTGCGAGGGGGAAATTATGTATTATCCCCACAACTTTCCAATCCCACTTATTTTGAAAGAGTTCCTTTAATGGTCCCATCAAAGGTATATTCACATTATTTAGCAAAAGCTGAACTCAAATTCAATTTCCCACCTAACTTGTTAGAAGCAAATGTCGGGAAGACTACTCAAACAAGTAGGTTTGTCGTACCCTTACCTCCATTTTCTCATTCAAAATATAATAATCTTCAAAATGCAGAAAAATTACTTCAATCATTACTTTATTTTTCACTTCAAAAAAAAATATTACATTTTATATTGTTCTCTCTTTTCAATATTATATTATTATCTTTATATAAATTTTATTTTTTTATTTCTATTAAAGAAAATCTATCTTTTTTTCTTTTTTACATAATCATCACATATAATTTAATATAAAATTATTTTACACCAAAAAAATTTAAATAATATAATTTGTAAGCAAATATTATACATTATATATATTAAAGAATAATTCAAATAAAAGTGAAATCATTGAGATACAATATAATTCAATACATATTACATAATGGTAAAATTCATATTAAATATTATAATTTATAATAAAATTAACTTACAAATTTACATAAAAATAATAAATGTACGAAAATTAATTTATCAAAATTATGCGTCAAAGTTAAGATGTAAAATTAATATTATAAAAATATTATATAAACATAATTAGGTATATATAAAGAGATAAATTAAAAGAATTAAATAATAAAAATAATAATAAAATAATCATGAATAGTAATGGATGAGATGAATAGTGTCACTCCATAATTGGAATAACACTTTTCATCCTCCATTTTAGAGGTAAAAATGGAGAGCATTGGAGCTCTATTATGTCAAAAATTGTCTTCGTTATGGAAAAATGGGAAGGGTTGTAGATGACATGAGGAAAGTTGTCGCTCTCACGTGATTCTGTTAAAAATCGTGCATATGCACGTGCATTTTAATAATTCTAAAGTTAAAAAGACTACTAAAGCACGCCGTTCGTTGGCAAAGAGTTCCTTTCTCTTAAATTATGTGCGCCGACACTTGCATTTGTTCTTTCGATTTCAATTTAGGTGAAATAGTTTGAATGGATATGCCATTTAAAAAAAAACAAAAATTTTTAAAATTTATGATTTTAAAAGCTTAATAGGTAAACGTTTTGTGGGGTCATAATATTTATGTATTTATAAAAGTTTCTCATTAATGATAAATAAAAAATTTAAAGTTAAACTATTTCTAATTATATAAATCTATCATTCTCTTTTGAACGAACTAATAAAGAAAATATATAATTTAAATTGAAACGGGGAAGTAATAAAAGATTATTCATGCTATGTTCGATTTCTTCTATCCCAAATTATGTATTTTGGTTTTCTTTTTAATTTGTTTTAAAGAATTACTTTTTTAATATTTTTAAATAATTTAATTTTAAACTTTTTATTTTATTCTTTATAAAATAATTTATATCCATACGAATATTTATAACTTGTTAAAGACCAAAATTTAAAAAAAATAAAAGAATTTTCATTTTGTGTCCTGTAAAAATGTATCACATAAAATCAGACGAAGAGTAAAACCTTTCACTTTCTCAAGGAAAAAAGAAGACATTTTTCTTAAAGTATAAGAAAATGTGCATTGAACAATGCCGAAATTTGGTCGGTATGAAGTGTAAGCTGGGTCCATCTGATAGGATAAAATATGTTGTTCAAAGAAAAATCAATACATGAATTGACACTTTGTTAAAGTCAATCAGTGGTAGCCCAGGACGGCTAACGGTCATCTACAATTAAGCTAGAGTTGTTATTACGAAAGGGTGGTCCGTCATTTTAATGATAAAAAAAGAATACAGTTTTCGAGTTAAAAACAATGTGTGCTTGAGCTCCAATATATCCTGGATGTAGATTCGCCAGTGAAATCTGTTTTTTCCACATAAATTTTGAAATACAAATTTCTTACCATTTTTACTTGAAATACTATATTTATCAACTTTTTTTCTGGAAAGTAGACGAGTGACAGTTACAACATTAGTTTCTTTCAAAGGACGACTAATTTTAAAACTCGCGGGGTATGCGGTAAATATTAAATGAAATTAATCATAACAAATTATTTTATTTGTTTGAACGCATTAAATTTAATTATTTCAATAGAGTTGCATAATCAAGCATTTATATATCCAAATTATGTTTAATAATAACACATTTATTTATGGTAGCTTCCAGTTGCAGACAGAGGCTAACACACATTATGGGTTGAGGGTCTACTGGCATCCAAAAATATCGACAATAACTCTATGTATGCTTATAAATATCTTAAAAAAATAGACAGATATTAGCATAGGGCCTCGTACCAATCTTTATAAGCAATATAAATTTATATTAAATGACATGATGTCCCGCGACGGCCGAAAGCTCGAGCCCAAAACTGGTGAAGCAATTTCCCGCTTCGAGTGTGGACCCCGGCCGCAAGAGAACATTCATTCTTATAGTCCCGGAGGATGCTCGGGTTTTATCTACTCCAATGGTCATAGTCAGTTACCTCCGATGTCTGGTGACTGAAGAGGACCAGGCAAAGATGAATGAGGTAGGTGAGTCGAGTCTCTTCAACGAGGCTCAGTAGGTGCTGAACCGGGTAAGGAATCAATATTCCTTTGTGGATTCTACTTAAGTTTCAATATCTCTTACTGTTTTTGTTGCTTTGCAGGCCTCAGTGCTTCACCATGAGAACTTCCTCAGGTTCCACTCTAAAATCAACCAACTCAAGGTTGAGTTCAAGGAGCAGGCTCGAAAGAAAGATATGTACAAACACCTCAGTGAGCTACAAGACGGGGCCATCAATGACCTTCAGGACGAACTGGACAGGGCTCAAAGGGAAGCTTCGATCCTAAGGCGGGAGCATGTCGATCTAGTCGAAAAGGTAAAGGTCTTTGACGTTAAAAATGAGGAGCTAGTCACGGCGACTAATGACAAAACCTCGCAGGTCCAACAGAAGATCGACCAGATCGACCAACTCTGAGTTGAAATGAACGAGGTCCAATCCATGGCTGATGGGTGGAAAAGCAAAATGGACCTGGTGGCTTCGTAGAAAGAAACCGCCCAGGCAAAGCTAGCATCGGTGGAGGTCCAACTTCGGGTGGCGAAGGAAAAAGCTGACAAGCGGTCCCAATTGAATGATGATCTCCAAGCATAGGTGAGCTCGGCTGTTGTAGAGCGGAATACGAGGCAATGAATATGCCGATGCCGAAGAGATAGTGGCCCAATACAAGGCCGATGTCGAATTAGTCGAGACCCTCCTGAAAACCAAGGCCGAATATATGAGGCGGCTGTCTCGAAGGGAGACACTCGAAGAGATCCATGCTCGAGGTTTTGACATGTCAGCTAAATACGAGGAAGCAATAAAGCTCGAGGCCGAGACGAAAACTTTACGAGTCTGAAGATGCTGAAGGCTCCGATGGTTCTAAGAGATCCGAAGGCTCTGACGGTTCTGGCGAAGAGTCGGGCATTGGTGAAGATCAGGCGTATATGTCCTTTTTTGCTTAGATTTTTGGAATCTTGTATATATATATATATATATATATATATATATATATATATATATATATATATATTTATTTTTATGCCATTTTTGTTGGGTCTTCGTAAATACATTCCGGAATATATATATATATATATATATATATATATATATATATATATATATATAATTTTTTCTTTCTGAAAATTTTAGATTTACTTTTTTAACATCTTTTCATAATTTATATTCTTGCAAATGTTTCCAATGCCTTAGCATAGAATCAAATGTAGTAATAAGTCGTTCGTTTTTCAGAGATACGAACCGAGCCTGACTTTGGTGCAATTTTATTTGCTCGAGGCTTTGAAAACTCGGTGTTACTAGAAGTTTTTCCAAGATGCTTAAGTGATTTTAGATGATGCTTTTGTCGACGGTAATCTTTTAGCAGGTTTTGAATTTTTATAAAGGCCTTATGTTCTGATTATGAGCTTCGGACGTCTCTGAGCCGTTTTTTAGGGTGGTCGTAGCCTTTTGTATTTACACACTGCCTAATAGGTTTTGTGCCTCTGGGATTTTGTAGCCCGAGTTGCCCGAACGTTTTTCGAACAACAGTCCCCGAGTAGGGTTAGCCCTTGGGCTCGATAGTCCCCGAATAGGGGTAGCCCTTGGGCTCGATAGTCCCCGAATAGGGGTAGCCCTTGGGCTCGATAGTCCCCGAATAGGGTAGCCCATTGGCTCTTAGGATCCATAATTTAAGAGGCAAAAATGCATAATAGCAAGGTGGAAACTTTCTTTCATTTATGTGTGTAAAGTACATGATCGAAAGCATGTAAAAGCTTTTATCATGGCTAAGGTGGACTATGTAGGAACGGTTAACTCGACCGTTTGGCCCTTACAGTAAATCCTAACCACTGAGCCTTAGCTATTCAAGTACAAAGTTTCCTTCTTTCCTTGCCAAGAACCTTAACACGAGGGTAATGGCCCTCAGTATTCGAGATTGATCTTGAGAGGGCTCGGATAATGTTAATGCGAAATGAATGCCCATTGACTCCGGTTGAGACCGGCCTTTGATTCTAAGTTAGTACGATTTACTGTTGCCTCATTTAAAACCTTGTCGAAAAACCCATTTTGGGACAAAACCAGTTCAAGGGAAAAAGAGTGAAGCGCGTGCTTTCAGATACACATGCCCATTTTGGTGTTCATGACCATCCACATAATCATACCATCATTTGGACTCTACTATACTTTCCCAAGATACTTCAATTCAGCTTGGTACTTTTTCCGTTGTCTGACGTATTCGTTTCAACCATGTCTCACATTTTCACTCACTTTTGTCAATTGAGACAGATCCATGAGCTATGCTACCATCTATCTCTCATTCGCGAGTTACCAGTCTCCACCCACCCACCCAAGAATTCTCGTTCATAGTCACATTTCTTCTTGAGGAACAATCACTCATTCTTGATAACCATACAGATTCCATATAATCCCATTAATTACCTGAACTACGTTTTGACCTGATTCCTGCCTTAGCAGGATACATAAGCAACCCTACATAAGGGTTCGGTCTCCCAATTGTTTCGAAACAATTTCCTCAGTACAAAAAACTAGGGCAGTTCTTTTGGAACAGTGTGATGATGCTCTCAACCCAGAAATCTCCGCGAGCGTAAATAAAATTTCACCCAAAATCCAAACATCAAAATACCATGCCAACCTTGTTGTGACCCTCACCTGACTTAAATCCCAACATATGGGATGTAAGTCGTTTCTTCAAACATCTGGCTATGGAGTCATAGTGTTCACTCCCACTTCCCAAGTTCAAAGGTTAAATACAAGTCAACCCATTTTGTTACAGGGACAAGTCAGCTTTCGAGGAGTATCATTCCCGCACGACTCGGACAAAAAAGAACGAGCAAAGCCTCAAGTCAACATAAATCAAGTTCCCTCCCTCGAACTAAGAATTTTTCTTTGGACGCAGGAGAGACAATATCATCTCCGAAGCAATCATGGAATGTTGACATCACGTTCCCAATCACAATCGGATACAACATTGGCTGCACAACCAAATTTCCATCCTCTTGATGTTATAACTTCACCTGAGAGGGACTCTAACATTTTTGTATACGGTAGAAATAAATTTTAGCCTTGGCATGTCCGGTACGGTTCGAAGGGCGGTGTATCGAAGTAAGATACCGAAGGGGGGCACGAACTAACCTAGAACCCGGGGAGGCCGGTCCGTGATGAGATCGATATCATAATCAAACTCGAACAAGAATCGAACTACGATGCAGGTAGATCTATCGTGCTGATAATCCAAAAACCAACCTACATCGACCTGGAATCAATTCAAGGGCTCGAACCAGGGTCAGGCTCGAACCAAGATCATAAATTCGAGCCGAAACCAAGCTCAAACCAAAATCGAGGATTCTAAGCAAGATCGAGCTCGCAGACAAAAGCCGTTGTAATCCCACTAGAGGGAATCTTGGCAGAAATTATGGAAAAGCTAATTTAGCATGGGTCTCCCACTGAATATTTATTTTATTATACTTGGAGCCAAATCTCTCCACTATAAAGAGGCTAGGTTATTATTTCTGCAGGGACATCTTTTTACTGAGATTTACATTATAGCAAAAAGTATTATTTCCTCTACAAGAAAGGGTGATCATTACAGTTTCTGAGACTGATTCTATTTTTGTTAAATCCTAAGGTTCACTGTTCATGATTGCCTTGTCCAGATTAATTGTTTCTCCAATCTATATTCACATTTTTATTTATCTTTACATTTTGTGTTAAGTTGTACCACATATCTTCGGAACTGCGTATAAATTTAACTCTATCCATTTTTCGGGTAAACAATTCCTCCTCTGAGTTTTGCAGGTACATCATCCCAGGACTTCACGCGAGATAACATCTGGTCTCGGACTTGGTAGAACATCAGTCAGATAATCATGGGAGTAGTAGTTTTACAATGAACCTCATAATTTTTTATGACTTCGTTGCTCTCACTACTTTTCTATATTCAGATCATAACATCGTTCCCGGTTGTCAACCGGGGATGATCATCAAATGGTTCCTGTGGACGGCCGAAAGGAGCATTATCCTGGGATTGCACGGAAATAGCATATGACATCAGACATTATACAACATCGACTGAACAATAAGGAGAGTGTTAGTTACCATTCTTGATTCTATCATTTTGTGACGGCACTACTCTCATTATATTTTTATTTCTGCATCAGATAATTGCCCCGGCTAATAGCCGGGGGCGATCACCAAAAGGTTTTTGTAGACAGCTGGAAGGTCGCAACAAAACATCCCTGCAGTCAATTGGAGACAACCACAACAACTGTCTCACAAACAGTGAGGGGCATCGAGGTAAATGTTCGAAGGAGCAGCTGAGGCACATCTCTGGGAGGGATACGCTCTTCAACTCCAGAGATACCACACCCAATCATGGGTACAACGAGGCATCGCTCTGAGTTTGTCTATACCCTTGCATTTCATACATATCTTGATGCAATTAATGTTGTTAGTTGTAATTCCTTCAAAAAGGAGAGTAAAAGAAATGTTGAAAACCATACACAACATACTTTCCACCCTTCACAAACTACTCGTACCTGATTCTTGACCTCGTGTCAAGATACGTAGGCAACCCGTAATGGGTCCGGTCTTTCTTGTCCTTAATTCGACGATTCGATCAAGTCTGACCACTTGGGTCACAGTTGACCGAAGATCCTTGCGAAAGGGTCATCTCTGGAAAAAAATGTAAAAATGTATATATCTTCCCATGTTGCTTCGAAGTCTTTCTTGTAGACATCAAAGGAAAATCAAAATCCAAAAATATATTTCTGCATAATTCCTCCTTGAGGAAATTTATCTCTATCCCTAATCTTCACGAACTACGTGTGTCTGATTCTTGACCTCGTGTCAAGATACATAGGCAACCTGTAATGGGTCCGATTTTTCTTGTCCTTAACTAGACGAGTCGGTCAAGTCTGGTGTCACAACCCAAAATCTCACTCGTCGTAATAGTGCCTATCTCGATACTAGGTAAGCCGACAACATCAATAACCCATAATTTCTTTTAAATACTGAAAACATAATAATTAAGTTTAAGAGTAACTCCCACAAACATTAGAAATAAACACACTCCCAAAATCCGGTGTCACTGAGTATATGAGCATCTATACATTGCAAGTCTGGAAAATCGGGTCTATAATAATCCGAGACCAAATACAATAAACAAAAGGATAGGGAAGGAGAGACAAGGTCTGCGAAACATAGCAGCTACCTCTAAATCTCCGAAAAATCAATTGTGTGAAAGAATCAACACCCACGGTGCTCGGGATCACCTGGATCTACACACGAAGTGCAGGGTGTAGTATGAGTACAACCAACTCAGTAGGTAACAATAATAAATAAGGAACTGATAGTAGTGACGAGCTTCTCAGCTAAGTCTAAATACAGTACTTTCCAACAGAAAAGGGTTCTCAAGTTCAACGTTTAAAATTTCACAGTAATTTCATATCAAATTTGACTGAAACAGAAAATAATATTTTTTTGAAATTTCCAAAATAGTGATATATGACAGCTGAAATGCAACAATTAGTGAAATCAATGCATCCTCTCAGAGTAATAGTCATCCAGTCCTCCTATTCACTCTAACCTCACAGTCACTCTTTCCTCACAGTCACTCATCACTCGGCACTCGCACTCGGCACTCGCACTCAGTAGGTACCTGCACTCACTGGGGGTGTGTACAGACTTCGTAGGGGCTCCTTCAGCCCAAGCGCTATATCAAGCCAATCATGACATATAACAATGAAACATGTTGCGGCGTGCAACCCGGTCCCATAAATATCCTCACAATTAGGCCCTCGGCCTCACTCAGTTATCAACCTCTCCAGTCTCTCGGGATTAAGATGTCATGAAAATCAGCCCAAAAATAATAATATGATGCATCAATATATAGCAACAGAGGCTGAGATATAATATGAAATGAATGAACATGACTGAGTATAAAATTACAATTTGAACATATAATTCAACCGCAAAAATGACCCCAGTGGGTACCAATAATAACAGCATATGTCTACGCATGATTTTTAATACGAGTCTCGGCTCAATTTTCTCTAACACGTAGAGAATGTACTGATATCAACAGATTATTCAACTACATAGTTCCATGTAATTTGACCAAGTCACAATTTCTGCGGTGCACGCCCACACGCCTATCACCTAGCATGTGCGTCACCTTAAAACCTCACATAACACATAATCCGGGGTTTCATACCCTTAGGACCAAATTTAGAACTATTACTTACTTCAAACCGTGTAATTATTTATTCCGCTATGCCTTTACCACGAGAATTGGTCTCCGAAAGCCTCATATCTAGCCACAATTAATTCGATTCAGTCAATACCAATTATTGTAATTAATTCCATAAGAAAATACTAATTTTTCAATAAAAATCCAAAATTAACTCAAAAATTGCATGTGGGGCCCACGTATCGGAACCCGATAAAAGTTACAAAATATGAACGTCCATCTAACCACGAGTCCAACTATACAAATTTCACCAAATTCCGACATCAACTCGACCCTCAAATCTTCAATTAAAGTCTTTGAAGTTTTCTACCATTTTCAACCCAATCTTTACCCATTTGAACTCAACAATCTTTCCATAAACCTTATTGATACGTATAAATAATACTCTTATACCCAAGAATCATACTCTTTATCACTCATATTTACCCAAACTCGAAATTGAAGACTAGGGGTTAGAACCTTACCTCTTGGGTGAAGATCTTGTGATATTTCCTTGTTGGATTTCAAAGCTTGAACAAGATCTTGATCAACAAAGCACTTAAGCTTCTTCCTCTCTCTAGAACACTCTCCCTTCTCTCTAAAAATGTCAGATTTTTGCTCCAAAATGAGCTTCAAGGGCTATAAATCGAAGTTGGGTCGGGTCAAAAATTAGAAAGAATTGAAGCCCCGACGCAGATTTGCGATCGCATAACACATATGCGGTCCGCAAACTGACCGCATAATTGAAGCTCCAAAACGAGGATTGCCTGGATAGGTCTGAGGTGATTATGCGGCCCGTATATCTGTTCTGCGGTCGCATAATGCATCGCAGATTTCCTCAAATCTTGCCTCGCATCTGCTTCACTCTGCGGCCATTATGCGGTCCGCAGAAATGTCCTCTTCTGCTGAAAATTTTTCTTTACTCCCCAGTGCATTGTTCAACCCAAAAGATCCGAGCAACCTTTGTACTAATTGATCTACCTCGGCACCACAAAACCTTAATTTTCTTAGCAAAATTCTCCGGGGTCGTTACACATAAGTCAACATGTGGTCAACCTTTTCAACTTAAATTCTAAACCTTGGAACTAGGTGTTCCAAATCATTCCAAAACCTCACCGGACCCGAACCAATTACCCCCGGCAAGTCACATAACAAATATAAAGCATAAATTGAGTAGTAAATGGGGGAATGAGGTTGTAATACTCAAAATGACCGGTCGGATCGTTACATCTGGCCACTTCGATCACGATTGACCGGAAATCCCTACGAAAGGATCATCTCCAAAAAATGAAAAAATTAAACATTTATATATACCTTTCTCTATTTCCTCTCCAGAAGTCTCTTTGTGAGACACCGACATCAAAATCCAAAATATCATCCTCTTTTCTTGAGGAAATTAAAAAATAAATCCCAAACATCTCCCCTCCATCTCTAATATTCCTGAACTATGCCTAACTTGATTCTCGTTTCGACGAGATACGTAGGAAACCTGCGGGTTCGGTCACATTTTTCAAAAAAAAAATCAATCAAGGACCCTTCCCGGGTTCGATCTTATTTTTCAAAAAAAAAAAATCAAAAAATCATCAATCAAGGACCCTTCCCGGGTTCAATCTTATTCTTCAAAAATCAAAAGTCATCAATCAAGGACCCTCCCCGGGTTCAATCTCATTTTTCAAAAAGCAAAAAAATGCTCGCATCATACGGAAATTTCAATTCCTGTCACTCCCATCATGCGGAGAGTTACATTTCAGTCACTCCCATCGTGCGAAGGTTTACTTTTTTATCCCTCCCATCGCATGGAGATTTTACTTTCATGTCAGTGCTCCTAAACGGAACGGTACCTAGCCCCGTACTAACAATGCTCCTATATGGAACGGTACACAGTTCATCATTTTACTTTCCTGTCAGCACTTCTAAACGGAATGGTACCCAGCCCCGTACTAACAATTCTCCTATACGGAACGGTTCACAACCCATCATTTTATTTTCCTGTCCATACTCATATACGAAACGGTACTACAAAGCCCGTCTAACCTACAAAGCTCCGATATCGATTCAGAACGGTAACTACAAAGGCCGTCTAACCTTCAATGCTCTGATATCGCTTTGAAACGGTAACTACAAAGCCCGTCTAACTTTCATTGCTCCGATATCGCATCGGAACGGTAACTACAAAGCCTGTTTTACATTCAGTTCTCTTTATCAAAAATCACAAAAAGTTGATCACGTCAAAATTCAAAAAAAAAATAAAAATCTAAAAATATTTTCTTTCCACCCTCCCTGACCTACGCTTGATCTGATTCTCATTTTCACGAGATATGTAGGAAACCTTCGGGTTCGATCTCATTTTTTCAAAAATCAAAAAAAAAAAAATTGATTAAGTCAAAAATTCAAAATTATTGCTAAGTCAAAATCCAAAAATCCAAAAAAAAGGGGAGCCCATTTAAACTTCACAAATTAGTGGTATAGCTATGTTACGTAGTTTAAATAAAGAAATGATTCTTATAATGTTTTTATTAATTAGTTCAAATAAGGAAAGATTTAATTTTTAGTTGATTTCAAAGGCCTAAATATTAGGAAAAATAATTAAATGATAATTTTGTCCAATTTAAAAATAAATTTAAAGGATAAAAAACCCGAAAATATTTCACTAAGGAACTTTGTACTTTTAATATAATATAGATATAAATTATCTATATCTATATCTATATTCTATATATATATTAAAGGAACAAAGTTACCATATATAATTGACATTGTGGTTAAACCAATTAACAAACTAATAAATATCAATAGCATAAGGTAACTTTATTCTATATTTCTTTTCCAATTGTAACTAAGCAACTCTCTCCACCATATCCCATCACCCCTTTCCCATCTTTCCTTTAGACCAAGACTCTAGAAGCAAATGCGACGGGGAAAATCATCAATGCAACCTCAATATAAGTATGTCATCTGCAATTTCTAAAGCTTAACTTATACTTTTAATTTGAAAATTTTTAAGCAAAGATGAAGAGAATATTTCAAGATGAATATCTCGGATGAGTCGAATTCTTTTATTATTTTCAATAGTAAATAAAGTGTTTTCAATTTCCATAAACCCCAACGTCAAGTTGTTAGCTAGATCGTCCAGAATGTTTTTGAGAAGAGCAATTGCACATTATCTTTTGGTTGCATCTATTTTATCGTTTTTACTAATTATGGTATGAATTGGGGAAAGCTTAATTTTTTGGATAAAAAGACAATAAAGCCCCTTCTGCTAATGTGCTGTTAGGTTGCCGCCTAATGAGATCTAAGGAAAGAAAAGTGGGTACAATGCTATCATATTATATTCATCTAGTATGTTAGCAAGACCTATATATATATATATTAAAGTAATAAAATTACCATATATAATTATCATTGTGGTTAAGCCAAGTGGCAAACTGATAAATGCCAATAGTATATGGTAACTTTATTCTATATTTGACTATGTTAGTCAAATACAAATATATATATATATATATATATATATATATAGGTTAATGATCATATGCAATCATGTTAGGAACTTTTGTTATCTTTTCTAATTATTTAAATACTACTTCTCCTCTCGCAATAAAGCAAAAAAAAACTACTCCATATAAATATAAAACTCTTTCACATTAAAAATCCTATAATTATATTTCTTTAAAACACCATAGCTAAATTTGAATGAAGCGAATTTATTTTAAAATAAATGTAATATATGGAGTACATATCTATGTTTATCCGGAGAACAAAAAAGAGTTTAAAAATCGAATAAAAGTTTACTTACATATATAATGAAGTAAATCTATATGTCGGAGAAAGAAACATCACAAATATCAGTCAATATTCAAAAAAAGTTATTTTTTTCTTTTTGAAGAATATTTGTTTCAAGAGTCAATTTGTATGATATTAAACAAATAACAAAACTTTGGCTATACAATTGCTGTCATTAAATTCAATTTAACACCTTCTAGAAATTGAAGGGTATAGCTGAAACCTTTTCATTTAGCTGCAGTCAAGCCAACATTGCAAGGGTATAATATTTTTTTTGTTGAAGAATATTAGTTTTGAATCATTAGATTATGTGAAAGGTTTTTTTTCTCGAATTCAACAAGAGGAATATTGGTTTCTAATTGATAATTTCTATAGCAATTTTCAAGTGTAACAAAAAGTATATTTAAAAAAAATTGGTATGACGTGATTTGTTTTTTTAAAAATGTAAACAAATTATTTCGAAATGGGATTATTTTTTAAAATATAATGTAATTTTAAAAATAAAAAGATAAGATATTTTTGAATTTTAGTAGAGAGTTTTTAAAATTATTATAATAGAAGTCATATCATGGATAAAATCAAGAAACTAAAATCTTATGAAATATTTACATAAATATCCGGCCAAATTTATTGTTTAATTTTTATAGCTAATATACATAGATGATATACCGATAACACACGATTATACATATACAGTCAAACCCCTCTATAACAACGTCGCTTGTTCCGAATATTTTTGGATGTTATAGCGAGGTGTTGTTATAGAGAACATATATTATAACATAACATAAAAATTAGTTCCGAAAAGCTTGACTTTTAAAGTGAAGTATTGTTATATAAAAATGCTGTTATAGTGAGGTCTGACTGTATTATATATAAATTACACATCCTTCAATTTTTTAATTTAAGTGATTGATGGAGCACCTATTTAGGTTGATTAGATAAAACCAAAAGAAAAATATGAAAGAATTTCAACCAAAGACTAAAAATATAAATAAAGTTCTTATGTAGACAATTTCTATTAAAACTCATCCTTTTTATAGCGAATTAAATTAATTTTTTAGTAAAAAAAGAAAGAAAGACATAAAAAACAAGATAAAAGAAAATAAATATAGAAAAAATGTATGAAAAATCTAAAAACCAGAAATAAGAGATGACAACGAATTTCTTTGCAATTTGGATAGTTTGTATTGAGGTTAAGCCAAGTATGGTGTCGAAAAAAAGTTACTTGGCATTTTTAAGACAATATCTGCAATGTTATATAATAACAATCAACTAATTTAACATTTAATGATTCAAAGAACAAAAAATCTGTATATATATATGGTATTCAAAATTCAAAATTTGTGGCTAGAGATATCGATAAACTCAAAATGGAGTCATACTGAAATAAAGATTTTTCGGCTAAAGAATCATTTAAATTTTTAGATAACCGATTAAAGTGAATTTTAAATTAAGGATAATATCTTCACTTACATCATTATAAAGATGATCATTATTGAAAAATATATAAAGTTTTAGAAATTGATATTTCAAAATAGAAATATTTTTTGAAAGATAACAGCATACCAAATAAGAGTTCAAGTCGTAGTAAAAGAGTCACGTCGTAACTAAAGAATCGTTCATACTGTGTCAACCTTTGTGCTTTGCCATAAATACGAGTTATTATTTCGCTTTGTGGTTATTTTTAGGTTCCAATGATTCCAATGAGAATGATGCAAAAATAAAATTATCACTGCGAGATTTGAGAAAATGTTAGTCTTTCTTCATGTAGTGTTTCTTAATTAATATCTACTGATTATCTATAATTATCTAGAAGGTTTAAATTTTAAGGTTATTTACATATAATTCAAATAACTCAGATATTTAACATGTTTAATGTCAAATATCAAAATGGAGTCATACTGGAAAAAATATTCACTGGTTAAAGAATATTTTATATTTTTAGATAGCCGACTAAAATGAGTTTTGAATTAAGGATATAAAAATAATTATTATTGAAAAATAAAATTTTAGAAACTGAAATTTTAAAATAGAAATATTTTTTAATAGATATCAACACACTAAATAAGAGTTCAAGTAGTATTTAATTGAGTCAAGTCGTATCCAACGAGTCCTTCATAGTCTAAACCTTTAATTATTTTGCCATAAATATGAGTTATTATTTTGCTTCCTGACTATTTTTAGGATCCAATGACACAGGCGAGAATGTTACCAAAACAAAAAAAAAATAGAATTATAACTAGGAGATTTGAGAAATTGTTAATTTCATGTAGTTTTTCTTAATTAATATCCAATGATTATCTATATTTATCGAGAAGGTTTAAATTTTAAGATTATTTACATATAATCCAAAATAACTCAAATGTTTAACATGGTTTTAAATGTAAAATTAAAGGCTAATCAAAATTTTAGCTAATTTGTTTCTTTTTTTTCTTGTGAAAGACTTGTAAATTTGGTAGGATATTTTTACTTTAATTATATAGATATTACATAATTTGAACTTTGTAATGCTCTTACTTTACTCCCTACACTTAAGGAAAATAAATTCTTCCATTTGATTGATAGGAAATATCAAATATTGTCTAGTTTACATATTATTTTGATTTATTTAAATTTAAAATTAAAGGTTAATCAACATTTTAGCAAATCATTTCCTTATTTGTGTGATGAAAGACTTATAAAATTGGTAGGATTTTGTTGACTCTAATTATCTAGAAATTACATAATTTAAATTTTGCAATGCTTTTACTTTACTCCCTACCCGTAAGGAAAATAAATTCTTCCAATTGACTGATAAAAGATCAAAGATTGGTAGTAGTCAATCTTAATTGTTTCTATCATAATTTAAATTTGATCCTGGTTTTTCGCCTCATTTAACTTTCTTTTACTCTACTATTGTTTTTTTTCTCTTCTTTTACCTAACATTTCTAGTATACTCCCTGCTAGGGTTCATCCATTTTTTTTTTGCCTACAGCCGATTAGTTAAGTTACCTGGATCTCGTGTGTGCTTGTTTATACTTGGACATATACATGCTTATCTGTACTTTTAAAAGGTGAGTTAAGATATACTTTCTCTGTTTCAATTTATTTGAACTTGTTTTTTTTTAGTCCGTGTCAAAAAGAATAACCACTTTCCTTATTTGGAAACAATTTACCTTTATGCAATGATTTATAGCCACACAAAATATATGTGCCTCATTTTACACTACAAGTTCAAAAGTCTTATCTCTTTTCTTAAACTCCGTGCCCAGTCAAATAGGTTCACATAAAGTGAAACGGAAGGAGTAAATTTTAGTCTAGATCTTTAGCCTGACTATTTGCTTGTAGTAGTAGTACTAGATTTGTATCCCTTAGACTAGAGTGGTTGGGATGACTAATGGTAGAGTAAGGGATCATGTCCTCGGGTAGGGCGGAGTGCAGGGTGCAAGGGTGGCAAGGGAGGCTTGAGGCTAAGAGTTGGGTCTTGGAACGTAGGGACTTTGACGGGAAGTCTATAGAGTTAGTAAAGACCCTTCAGAAGAGGAGGATTAATATAGCTTGTGTCGAGAAGACTAGGTGGGTGGGGTCTAAGGCACGGGATGTCAACGAGTATAAATTGTGGTACTCAGAAAAAGTGAGGGGAAAGAACAGGATGAGTATTTTGGTGGATAGAGAACTCAGGAAGCTAGTGGTAGATGTTAGGAGGGTGAACGACAGGCTGATGGCTATTAATTTAGTTGTTGGAGGGCTCATTTTAAAAGCAATCAATCACGGCCTAGCATTTCGAACAAGCCTCAAAACCAACCGAATCTAACTAATTATAAATCAAACAATCCAAAATAAGCTTTAGAAACTACCCACGAATAAAAAAGGTTTAATTTTGATCATTTGTGAAAAAGTCAACCCCTGGCTCGCTCGGTCAAAACCCGAGATTTGGATCAATTTCTGATTACCCATTCACCTCTGAACCCGGCTACGTGATTTATTTTGAAATCTAACCTTAATTTGAGGTCTAAATCTCAATATTATAAAATTTCTAAAATCTACCCAACACCCTTAATTTCTACCAAGAAATTTCTAGATTTGATGTTAAAAATTCATGAAAAGTAGTGGTGAATTGATGGAAAATAAATTAGAGTTACTTACTAATGAAAGAGAAAAAGTTTTTCAAAAATTGCCTCAAGAGTGTTTAGGGTTGAGAAATAGTATATAATGAGCTAAATCCCGATTTTTTCCTCTTTTACCCAGCTGTAGACGTCGTAATTGCAAACTTTTGTTCGCAATTGTGATGTCCGCAAATGCAAAACACTGATATCACAAATGCGATCAGTGCATCAGACCTATTGAAGTCGCAAATGCAAAGAGCCCACCAACGCAAACACGGATAAATGCTTCGTATTTGCGAAGCTGTCAAAAGTCACCAGTGTTCGCAAAAACGGCAAATTGTTCACAAATGCGGATCATACTAGTCCGCAAATGTGATGTTTTCTTTGCAAATGCGATGCCCAGCCCCCTATTCCCATTTCGCAAATGGGAGCGGTCATTCGCAAAAGTGAGGCTCGCATTTGCGAGCAGGACACCATAAATGCGAGATCTGTAGACCCACACTAGCAACAACTGTTTCTAAAACTTCTATAACTTCCCAAAATACATCCGAAACTTCCTCGAGCTCCTCGAGCTCCAAATCGAACATGCACAAAGTGTAATAACATCCTATAAACTTGATCGCTACCTCAAATCATCATAATAATATCAAATAACAAGAATCGATCACCAAAACTTTTAATTTCAACTTAAAACTCAACTTTTCACAATCTTTCACATAATGCACCGAAGCGCGCCCGGGTCACCTCGGACCCCAATCAAACGTGCGTACAAGTCTAAAAACATCATACGAACTTATCGAAATCGTCAAAATACCAATCCGAGGTCGTTTACCAAAAATGTTAACCGTGGTAAACTATAGACTCATTTTAAATTAAAAATCATATTTTTCAAAATTTCATATAAAAGCTTTATGACAAGCGACATGGACCATTCACGCAAATCAATAAACAATAAATGAAGCTAAAAAGGTCTTGAAAAATAGAAATAAAGTCTAGTACTCAAAATGACCTATCGGATCATCACATTCTCCACCTCTAAAAGAAATGTTCGTCCTCGAACGAACATCAAAAAGTACATGGACTGGTTAAAAGGTGGGGATATCCATTCTGCATATCGGACTTGGACTCCTATGTGGCCACATCGATTACCTGACCTCTCCATTGCATTTTCATAGAAGGGAAACTCTTAGATCTCAACTTACAACCTTGTCGGTCTAGAATAGCCACTGACTCGTCCTCATAGGTCAAATTATCATCAAGCTGCACCGTGCTAAAGTCCAAAACATGTGACGTATCCTCATGGTACTTCTGAAGCATGAAAATGTGAAATACCAGATGTACTTTTGATAGGCTAGGAGGAAATGCAAGCTTATAGGCAACCTCTCCAACTCTCTCCACGATCTCAAATGTGCCAATAAACCTCGGGGTCAACTTGTCCTTCTTCCCAATCCGCATCATGCCCTTCATAGGAGACAATTGGAGAAGAACCTTCTCACCCACCATGTAAGCCACATCTCGAACCTTCCAGTCCGCATAACTCTTTTGCCTGGACTGAGCTATACGAAGTCGCTCCTGAATCACCTTAACCTTTTCCATAGCATCATCGACCAAATCAGTGCCAAACATTCTAGACTTACCGTGCTCAAACCAACCAATCAGCGAACATCATCGCCTCCCATATAAGGCCTCGTATGGAACCATTTGGATGTTCGACTGAAGCTGTTGTTATAGGAGAACTCCGCTAGAGGTAAAAATTTGGTCTCACTGAACCTTGAAATCCATATAGCATGTCCGCAACATGTCCTCCAATATTTGAATAGTGCTCTCGGATTGTCCGTCTATCTAAGGATGGAATGCGATACTCAGCTTGACTCGCATGCCCAACTCATGCTACACGACTATAAAAAATGCGATGTGAACTACGCGCCTCGATCATAAATGATGGAAATGGGTATGCCGTGCAAACGGATTTCTCCCGGATGTAAATGTGAGCCAACCGCAATGAAAAATAGGAAGTCATCACCCGAATAAATTGTGTAGACTTAGTCAACCGGTCCACAATAACCTAGACTGTATCATATTTTCTCAAGGTCATTGGTAAGACTACGACAAAATCCATAGTGATGCGCTCCCACGTCCACTCCAATATCTCCAATCTCTATGTCTACCCTCCTGGTTTTTGATGCTCGTATTTCACATGTTGATAGTTCAAACACTGGGAGACATAAGCAAAAATATATTTCTTCATTCTCCGCCACCAATAGTGTTGTTTCAAGTCACGATACATCTTCGTGACACCTAGGTGAATGGAATAGCGCAAACTGTGAGCCTCCTCAAGGATCAACTCTCTCAACCCATCAACATTTGGAACACAAATCCAGCCTTGAAGCCGCAAAACACCATAATCTCCTATCACAACCTCCTTGGCACCACCCCGCTAAACCGTGTCCCTCAGAACCAACAAGTGAGTATCATCAAACTAGCAAGCCTTGATACGCTCCAACAATGATGAATGTGCCACAACACAAGCAAGAACCCGACTAGGCTCTGAAACATCTAGCCTCACGAACTGATTGGGCAAAGCCTGAACGTCCATGGCTAGTGGCCTCTCTACTGCCGGTAAATATGCTAAAGTTCCCATGCTCTCCGCCTTACTACTCAATGCATAGGCCACTACATTGGACTTCCCTGGATGATATAATATGGTGATATCATAGTCTTACAAGAACTCTAACCATTTCCGCTGCCGCAAATTAAGGTCCTTTTGCTTGAAGAGGTGCTGAAGACTCTGATGGTCGGTATAGACCTCACATGGAACGTCGTACAAATAGTGCCTCCAAATCTTCAGCGCATGAACAATGGCTACCAACTCTAAATCATGCACATGGTAATTCTTCTCATGAACCTTCGGCTGTCGAGACATGTAGGCAATCACCCTACCTTCTTATATCGGCACCTCATTAAGCCTAATACGTGATACATCACAATACACCGTGTAAGATCCCGAACTTGTAGGCAACACCAATACTGGGGTTGTAGTCAATGCAGTCTTGAGCTTCTGAAAGCTCACCTCACACTCGTTAGACCATCTAAAAAAAGCACCCTTCCGGGTCAATCTAGTGAAAGGAGCTGCGATGGATGAAAAAACATCCACAAAATGGCAATCATATCCAGCCAGCCCAAGGAAACTCCGGATCTTTGTAGCAGTAGAAGTCCTGGGCCAACTTTGAACTATCTCAATCTTTTTCGGATCCACCTTAATCCCCTTACTGGACACCACGTGGCCCAAGAACGTCACCGAATCAAGCCAAACTTGCACTTGGAGAATTTAGCATATAGCTTCTTCTCCCTCAAAGTCTGGAGCACGATCCTTAAGTGTTGCTCATGATCCACTTTGCTGCGAGAGTACACCAAAATATAGTCAAACACGATGATGAAGGAAAGGTATGGCTGGAACACGTTGTTCATCAAATGCATGAAAGCTGATGGGGCATTGGTCAGCCCAAAAGACATCACCAGAAACTTATAGTGGCCATAACGGGTCCTGAAAGCCATCTCCGGAATATCTGAGTCCTTCAAATGATGATACCCCTATCTCAAGTCAATCTTCGAGAATACCTTAGCACCCTAAAGATGATCGAACAAATCATAAATGCACGGTAGTTAGTACTTGTTCTTGACTGTAACCTTGTTCAGCTGCCTGCAGTCAATACAAATCCTCATAGAGCCGTCTTTCTTCTTCACAAATAGAACTGAAGCACCCCAAGGCAAAACACTCGATCTGATAAAACCCTTATCAAGCAACTCCTAGAGTTGTTCCTTTAGTTCCTTCAACTCCACTAGTGCCATATGTTCCTATCGGGCTGCATGCTCGGTATGTCTATTGGGAACACATCTAGAAAGTCTCTCACTACCGGAACTGACTCAACGGTAGGTGTATCATCACTAACATACCTCACAAAGGCTAAGTATGCCAAGCACCCCTTCTCTACCATACGTTGTGCCTTTAGAAAAGACACCAACATACTAGGAACATGATTCGATGAACCTCTCCACTCCAACCTCGAAAATTCTAGCATCGCCAACGTCACGATCTTAGCATGACAATCCAGAATAGCATGATATGGTGACAGCTAATCCATGCCCAAGATCACGTCAAAGTCCACCATACTGAGTAATAGAAGGCCTACCCTAGTCTCATATCCCTCGATAGAGACCACACACGAGCGATAGACATGATCTACCATAATAGAATCCCCAACAGGCATAGACACATAAACATAGGCACTCAAAGAATCACGAGACATATCCAGATATGAAGTAAAATAGGATGACACATACAAATAAGTAGAACTTTGATCAAATAAAATTGAGGCATCCCTATGGCAAACTGAAACAATACCTATGATGACTGCATCAGACGACTTTGCCTCAGGTCTAGCTAGGAATGCATAAAAACAGGGCTGAGCCCCACCACTCTAACCTCCACCTCTCTGATGGCCTTTCTCTGGTTGTCCTCCACCTCTAATGGCCTAATCACTACCCTGGGTTATCTGACCCCTGCCTCTAGCTTGCTGAGCAGGCGTTGGAGCAATCGTTTCTGGTATCATGGCACGAGTAACCTGCTGTGGCATGATGCTCTGTGACCTAGGTCAAAAACTCGCGACGTGCCTAGGATCTCCACAAGTATAACAAGTACTTAGGTGATGTGATTACTGACCCTGGAACTGACCCTATCGACCTGAATAACCACCCTGACAACTCTGAATCAGATGTGCACTAATCAGAGCAGAAGGTGCACTATATGCTAGCTGCTCAGGATTAGACCCATAAAAACCACATCCGCCTGAAGCACCATGTGATACCTCAAGTGCTAACTGAATCGACCTGATAAGGTGGCCTCTACCAAATGACCCCCTGCCTCCAGATGAGTCACCACTGAAACCACCAAAATGGCGAGACCTCTTCTCAGATATCGCCTATCTACCCTAACTACGAATTCTCTCAATCCATCTAGCAATCTCTACAACCCGCGTGAAAGAAATATCATCCTAAGTCTCTCTAGCCATTTGTAGTCTGATGCCGTAAGTAAGGCCATCGATAAATCTCCTCATTCTCTCCCTCTCAGTAGGGATCAAGATAACTGCATGGCGAGATAAATCCACAAATCGGGTCTCATACTGGGTAACATTCATGCTACCTAAATGGAGGCGCTCAAACTGGATGCGGAAGTCTTCTCTCAAAGTGAAGGGGATGAACTTCTCCAAGAATAGCTGTGAGAACTGATCACAAGTAAGTGGAGGTGAACCTACTAGTCAGCCCTAAACATAATCCGCCTACCACTTCTTGGCAAAGCCATGCATCTGAATCACTACGAAGTCGACCCCATTGGACTCCACTATGCCCATGTTGTGCAATACCTCATGGAAACGGTCTAACAAAATTCTAGGGGTCCTCAGAAGGTACTAAAGAGAATTGGAAACAACTTGGTAAACCTGTACAATCTCTTCAGCCCTTCGGACGACATTACGGGTCCCTCCCTGGACTATGTACCAATAACAAGATGAACTTCTCCAACTGGCGAAACTGCCGAGGTCTGATATCCGTGAGCCCTCTTCTCTGGAGTGTGAGTAGCAGGAGTTTGGGCTCCTCCCCCAGTCTGAGAGATGGCTGGTTCCATTGGGAGCACACTGGCCTAGGCCACACTCTCCATAAGGCCCACCAGATGGACTAGAGCGTCCTAAAATACTGGGGTAGCAATGAACCCCTCTGGGACCTGAGATGGTCCAACTGTCATGGCCGGAACAGGGATCTCCTCCTCCTACCCGATCTGAGGCTCTCCAATAGGTGTTGCTGCATGGGCTCTAGGTTGAGCTCTTCCTCTGCCTCTGGCTCTGCCCCATCCCCAACATCTACCCCTGGTAGTGACAACAACCTGAGGCAATGGATCCTGATCAGCTGTGGATGTTGTGTGTGTCCTCACCATTTGTGAGAGAATAAGAATATAATGATACAAACTTCAGCGATAGAATAAAGTCGCACGACAGAGTAAGAAAGAAGTGAAAGTTTCCTAAAGCCTTATAGCCTCTAGAGGATAAGTACAGATGTCTCTGTACCGATCCTCCAGACTCTACTAAGCTTGCTCATGACTCTTGAGACCTAGACAACCTAGTGCTCTAATACCAATTTGTCACGACCCGAAATCCCAACCTCGGGGCCATGATGACGCCTAGCATTGCTTGCTAGCTAAGCTAATACGGAAAGAAAAGTAATAAATTTCTATCAACTGAACAATAACATAACATCAACCACCCTGGGCTTCTAGATCCAACAAACGTTTGAAAGAAATACATCACTCTCCAAAATAAAATAGAAACAGTACAAGAAATAAGAAAATGACTCTAGGGTCTGCGAACAGAATGCAGCTCTACCTCAAATCACTGACTGGTAGCTGCTAAGTACCTCTTGGGACTCCACTGGTACCAACGTCAAAATCTATACAAGAAGTGCAGAAGTGTAGTATGAGTACAACCGACCCAATGTACTCAGTAAGTGTCGAGCCTAACCCCGACGAGGTAGTGACGGGGCTAAGACAAGACATATATATATATATATATATATATATATATATATAAAGCAACAAAAATAATAAGTAAAGTATTAAAAGTAATAACGGGGTTGGGGCATATAAAAGGGGGCAACAACCAGAACAATAAGTACAGAATAACCAAGTAAATATCTTTCCGAATTAAGCAACGAAACCACCAAGTTAAATTCACAATCCAAGTATCAAGTAAACACAACGAAATCATCAAATTGCATGGCATCACCCTTCGTGCTTTTACTCTCATCCTCACCATATAATATAAATAAAGCATGTGTACGGCATCACCGTTCGTGCTTTTACTCTCATCCTCACATGAAAATGATAATAGCAAGCAAGTGCACGACATCACCCTTCGTGCTTTTACTCTCTTTCTCACATGATAATACAAATAGAGCAATCAAGTGCGCGACATCACCCTTCGTGCTTTAATTCTCATATTCACTCAATTAATGATGACAATATGCAAGTATGGAACGGTAACACCCTTTGTAATTTTCACGCTTCTTCGCAAATCAACAATAACAACCAAAAGTATCAAGTAAGGTGAGAAGCAAAATTCAACTTCAACCACGGTGGTAGAATAAACAAATTCAACTTTCAATATCACCACAACCTCAACATGAGAAATAAACACGAAGGCGATCAATCAAAGAATAAACAATCTAACTAAGACATGGAATGCATAGCAAATAAAACAACATGATACAAATAAGAGAGATTCCACCTGCATGCTTTAACCCATGAAATTGTATATATACTCCTCACCTTGCATATACACTCTTCCCACACATAGTTCATGTAGCAAATAGATCAAACAAGTCTTAATTTTCTCAAGTCAAAGTTAACCATGATACTAACCTCTTTTTGCAACAAAATCACAATCAATCACGACCTTGCAGATCGAACAAGCCTCCAAACCAACCGAATCTAGTCAATTATAAATCAAACAATCCAAAAGAATTTTAGAAACTAGTCATGAATGAAAAAGGTTCAATTTTGATCATTTCTGAAAAGGTCAACCCCGAGCTTGCTCGGTCAAAATCTGAGATTCAGATCAAATCCCGATTACCTCTTCACCCTGATCCTGGTTATGTAATTTGTTTCGAAATCCGACCTCAATTTGAGGTCTAAATCGCAATTTTATAAAACCCCTAAATTTTATCCAAAACCCTTAATTTATACTATGAAATTCCTAGATTTGATATAAAAAATTCATGAAAAGTAGTTGGGAATTGATAGGGAATGAATTAGAGTTACTTACCAATGAATTTGGGGAGAAACAAATCTTCAAATATCACCTCAAGAGTGTTTAAGATTGAGAAATAGTGTAAAATGAGCTAAGTCCCGATTGTTTCCTCTTTTATCTAGTTGCAGACGTCACAATTGTGAACAAGTGTTCGCAACTGCGATGTCCACAAATGTGAAACACTGATCGCAAATGCGATCAGTACATCGGACCTACTGAAGTTGCAAATGCGACATATCCTTTGCAAATGCAAAGAGCCCACCATCACAAATGCGAATAAATGCTTCGCATTAGCGAAGTTGTCAAAAGTCATCAGTGTTCGCAAAAGCAGCAAATTATTCACAAATTCGAATCACACCCAGTCCGCAAATGCGAAGTTTTCTTTGCAAATATGATGCCCAGTCCCCAGTTCCCATTTCACAAATGTGAGTGGTCACTCGCAAAAGCGAGGCTCGTATATGCTAGCAGGACCTCACAAATGTGAGATCTGCACACCTACACCAGCAACAACTGCTACCAGCCATTCCAAAACTTCCCAAAACACATCCAAAACTTTCCCGTGCCCCTCGGGCTCCAAATCGAACATACACACATGTGTAATAACATCCTATAAACTTGCTTACCTCAAATCATCAGAATAACATCAAATAACAAGAATCAATTGCCAAAACTCTAAATTTCAACTTAAAACTCCACTTTTCACAATCTTTCACATAATGCACCAAAATGCATTTGGGTCACCCCAGACCCCAACCAAATGTGCGTACTAGTTCAAATCTATCATACGAACCTACTAGAATTGTCAAAACATCGATCCGAAGCTGTTTACCAAATATTTTGACTGTGGTTAACTCTAGCCTCATTTTAAGTTAAAAATCATATTTTCTTCAAAATTTCACATAAAATCTTTTCGAAAAGTAACACGGACCATGCACGTAAATAAAAAAATATTAAATGAATCTACTAGAGGTCTCAGAATATAGAAATTGAGGCTAGTACTCAAAATGACCTTTGAGTTCGTAACAGAAGCGAACATGGATGTAAGGCTTGATACACAAGTCATCCCTAAGAGTGATACTTTCAAGTACCTTGGGTCTGTTATCTAAGGATATGGGGAGATTGATGAGGATGTTAAACATCATATTGGAGCGGGGTGGGTGAAATAAAGGCTCGCATCCGGTGTTTTATGTGATAAGAATGTGCCACCTAAACTTAAAAATAAGTTATACAGAGTGGTTGTTAGATCGACTGTATTTTATGGGGCTGAGTGTTATCCAGTCGAGAACTCCCATGTCCAGAAGATGAAAGTAGCAGAAATAAGGATATTGAGATGGATGTACAATCATACTAGGATTGATAAGATTAGAAATGAATATATTCGAGTCATAATGGGAGTAGCCCTTCGTGGAGGACAAAATGCGGGAAGCGACACTTAGATGCTTTGGGCATGTGAAGAGGAGAAGCACAGATGCCCCAGTGAGAAGGTGTGAGAGGTTATCCTTGGTTATAGAGGTAGAAAGGCCAAAGAAGCACCGGGGAGAGGTGATTAGGCATGATATGGCGTTGCTTCAGTTTATCGAGGACATGACCCTTGATAGGAAGGTGTGGAGGTCGAAAATTAAGATAGAAGGCTAGTAGGTAGTCGAGAGTATTGCTTTCCCATACCAGTAGTATTAGTTCTAGTCTTGTATTCTTTTATTATTAGATTTCTATTACTACATGTTGTTTCTTTTTGCTTCGTTTTCTTATTATCTTGTTGTTGTTATTGCTTGATGCTACTGCTTTTTTTCATCTTTACTTGAGCCGGGGGTCTATCAGAAACAACCTCTCTACCTTCTAGGTAGGGGCAAGGTCTGTGTGCATTCTATCCTCCCGAGATCCCACTTGTGGGATTATACTGAGTTTGTTGTTGTTATTTATTAAATTTGATTTGTCTAAAATATTTTAGATTTTGCCTTTATAGTGCCAAGTGACTTTTTCTCAATATGCAACTTGACTTAATATCAAGGCTTAATTACCCTTCTTTTAATATAATACAAGTATTAGTACCCGGCCGATACGCGGACACACTCTATTTCTTAAATCTCATAGTGAATATATGCATATAATCTTGAAATTTAAATTTTCTAAATAAAAATTATAGATAAATATTAGATATTAATTAAGAGAAAGGACATGAAACTATTTTTCAAGTCTCGTTGTGGATAACCTGTTTATATATATATGTATATATATAACAGCCCAACCCCTTGATTTTAGTACTTTTGTTTAATTTTGTGGTCAATATTAAAGAAAACTAAATATGTCACGTTGTGATCTGGCTTGTTTGAGTAAATTAGATCATATTAGTTTAACAAAATTTTTACTACCACCTTCTTCTTATCTCAAATTCTGTCACGACCCAAAATCCCAACCAATCAGGGTCGTGATGGCGCCTAACACCGCTTGTTAGGCAAGTCAACACATAACAGTAAAATATGAAAGAACTGCAATAAATGACTAATTGTAGGATAATAACATAGCGTAAAAGCAATTCAGAGATAAATATAATAATAAGTATGATTACAACATCTAATGCAAACCATCCCAAGATGCGGAGTCACAAGTACATGAGCTTCTAGAGTTAACTATATACATTGTTCTGAAAGAAATACATCACTCTTCGAAAAATGGAAACACTACAAAAGAAATAAGAAGATGACTCAAGGCCTACGAATGAAATAAAGCTCTACCTCTAATTCTTGCATGGTATCTACTAAACACCTCTCGAGACTCCGCTGGTACCGATATCCGGATTTGTACAAGAAGTGCAGAAGTGTAGTATGAGTACAACCGAATGTCATGACCCGAAATTTCGAACCGATGGGACCGTGATGGCGCCTAACATTTCACTTGCCAGACAAGCCAACGTTAGAGAATCATTAAACCAATTCCTTATTTTCATTCATTAAGTAGCAATAATTAACTAAAATAAAATATAATAAGTGCGGAATATCATAAAAACTGTATTAATTACTACCACCCGGATCTGAAGTCACAATTCACGAGCATTCTAGAATTTAATACAAGTAATAGTCCGAAAGAAATACCACTGTCTGAATAAAAGAAACAGTAGAATAGAAATGATAGACGAGGACTTCAAGATCTGTGGACGTCGACAGATCTATCTTGAGTCTCCGGACAGCGGACCAATAGCAAAATCTCGATCAACCAGAGCCGGTATCAAAATCTGCACAGAAAGTGCAGAGTGCAGCATCAGTACAACCGACCCCATGTACTGGTAAGTGTCGAGCCTAACCTCGACGAAGTAGTGACGAGGCTAAGACAAGGCACCTACAATCAACCTGTACAATTTAACAGTGTATACGCAAATAACAGGAATGAAGAACTAAACAGGAAATGTCGGGAGGGGAAACATACTGAGGGGAATACAAGATAAAGTACTACAACAGAATGATCACCAGAGCAGTCAATATACCATGAATCAACAGGAATAGTGAATACAATAAGGGAAAAAAATACACGGCATCACCCTTCGTGCTTTTACTCTCAATCTCACCATAAAATTAATAGAAACAGCACGGCATCACCCTTCGTGCATTAACACTCACAATATAGAACGGCATCACCCTTCGTGCATTAACACTCACAATATGGCACGGCATCACCCTTCGTGCATTAACACTCACAATATGGCACGACATCACCCTTCGTGCATTAACACTCTCCCTTACCATAATGCAATACATAAATAACAACAGGGAGATAGAATAACAAGTACAAACCGTACTTCAACATTTGGTTCCATAATATCAATCTCAACTTGAAATAAAAACTCAATTATCACCAGAAAATCCGTAAACATAATAAGAACGATAATTTGGATGACACTAGTATAACACGTAGCAATTTGGCATAGGAATGAGACAATATCAGAAAAACAGAGAAATATGGAAACAGGTAAATTGGTGGCACATAGGTACTCGCCACCTCACATATACGCCGCTCACATGAATTTCACTTAGCAATTAATCTAAGGTTCCTAATTCCCTCAAGTCAGGGTTAGACACAATACTTACCTCGCTCCGAAGGCCACTTAATTCTCAATCACAGCTTTTTCTTTGGAATTCACCTCCAAACCACTCATATCTATTCAAAATGACTCAATAATATCAAATATTGCTAAAGAAATCAATATATTGCATAAATTAAATTTCCCAAATTTTCCTCCAAAAAGTCGAAAAATCGACCCCGGGCCCGCTTGGTCAAAACCCGAGGTTTGGACCAAAATCCTTTTACCCATTCACCCCCGAGCCCGAATATGTAATTAGTTTTGGAATCCGACCTCAAATTGAGGTCTAAATCCCCAAATTCCCGAAATTTCTATTTTCTACCCTAACCCCTAATTCTACCATAAAAACTCTAGATTTGTGGTTGATAATTCAAGGAATGTAATGGGTAATTGAAAGAAAATGGTTTAGAATCACTTACCAACACTAATGACTCTTGAAAATTGCCTCTACCCATTTGTTTCTTGCAAATGTTGAAGAAATGGCTTAAACCTGTGTTTGATTCTGTTTTATGCACCAGGCGACAGTGTGCATCGCGTTCGCGAGGCTACTGTCGCATTCGAAAAGGGTACTGGCTACCAAGTCTTCGCGTTCGCGAGACCCAGCTCGTGTTCGCGATGGTTATGCCCCCTGGCCTTCGCGTTCGCGAGACGTTGCTCGCGTTCGCGATGAAAGAACGACAAACCCTCCCCTAGGTCCCCAAGTGCGTCGCGTTCGCGATGAGCAGGTCGCGTTCGCAAAGGGTAAATGCCCCATCACGTCGCGTTCGCGACCAGGCCTTCGCGTTCGCGAAGAAGGATTCTTAGCCTCACTGGATTACTCTTCGCGTTCGTGAGAGTACCTTCGCGAACGCGAAGAAGGACATGCCAAGACACAGATTCTGCAGAAAAACCAGATTTTCAAAGTCCAAAACATCCTGTGGCCTATCCTAAACTCACCCGAGCCCTCGGGGATCCAAACTAAACATGCACACAAGTCTAAAAACATCATACAAATTTGCTCGCGCGATCAAATCGCCAAAATAACACCTAGAACTTTAAATTTAGCACCAATTCAAATGAAATTCTCAAGAACACTTTAAAATCCATAACTTCTCAACTGGACGTCCGAATCACGTCAAATCAACTCTGTTTCTCCCCAAATTTCACAGACATGTCTTAAATATCGTAATGAACCTGTACCGGGCTGCGGGACCAAAATACGGACCCGATACTAACAATGCCAAATATCAATCAATTTTTAAAAACAAATAATTTCCAAACTTTTAATTTTCATCAAAAATTTATAACTCAAGCTAGGGACCTCCAAATTCGATTCCGGGCATACGCCCGGGTCCCATAATTCTATACGGACCCACCGGGACCATCAAAGCACGGATCCGGACCTGTTTACCAAAAATATTGATCGAAGTCAACTAAAATTAACTTTTAATGCAAAAATTCTTATTTTTATTAGTTTTCAACATAAAAGCTTTTCGGAAACCTGCCCGGACTGTGCATGCAAATCGAGGAGGGTAAAAATGAGATTTTTACGGCTTAAGAGCACAGATTCGAGTTCTAAAATATAAGATGACATTTTGGGTCATCACATTTTTCACCTCTAAAATAACTATTCGTCCTCGAACGGACATAGAAAAATACCTGGGCTGGTGAAAAGGTGGGGATATCTACTCCGCATATCTAATATGTGGGACGGGTCACCATGATATTTCCGGAGCATAGACACATGGAATACCGGATGAACTGAGGATAACCCTAGAGGCAACGTAAGTCGATAAGCTACCTCCCCCACTCTCTCGAGGATCTCAAATGGCCCGATATACCTAGGGCTCAACTTGCCCTTCTTCCCAAATCTCATAACACCCTTCATGGGCGATACCCGAAGCAATATTCTTTCTCCAACCATGAATGCAATATCACAAACTTTACGGTCAGCATAACTCTTTTGCCTGGACTGAGCTGTATGAAGTCGATCCTGTATAATCTTGACCTTGTCCAAGGCCTCCTGAACTAAATCTGTACCCAATAACTGAGCCTCCCCCAGCTCGAACCACCCAACTGGCGACATACACCGTCTACCATATAATGCCTCATAGGGAGCCATCTGAATGCTCGACTGGTAGCTGTTATTGTAGGCAAACTCCGCTAACGACAAAAACTGATCCCAAGAACCTCCAAAGTCAATAACACAGGCGCGTAGCATATCCTCCAAGATCTGAATAGTACGCTCGGACTGCCCGTCTGTCTGAGGATGAAATGCTATGCTCAACTCAACCCGCGTACCCAACTCACGCTGAACTGCCCTCCAAAAGTGTGAGGTAAATTGCGTACCTCGATCAGAAATGATAGACACGGGCACACCGTGAAGACGGATGATCTCACGAATATAAATCTCTGCCAACCGCTCCGAGGAATAGGTAACTGCCACAGGAATGAAATGAGCTGACTTAGTCAGCCTGTCCACAATGACCCAAACTGCATCGAACCTTCTCTGAGTCCGTGGGAGTCCAACAACAAAGTCCATAGTGATACGCTCCCACTTCCACTCGGGAATATCTAACCTCTGAATTAAAACACCAGGTCTCTGATGCTCACACTTTACCTGCTGGAAATTTAGGCACCGAGCTACATAGGCAACTATGTCCTTCTTCATTCGCCTCCACCAATAATGCTGCCTCAAGTCTTGATACATCTTGGCAGTACCCGGATGAATAGAATATCGGGAACTTTGGGACTCCTCAAGAATTAACTCATGAAGTCCATCCACATTAGGCACACAAATACGCCCTGCATCCTTAAAACTCTGTCAACTCCAACAGTAACCTGCTTGGCATCACCGTACCGCACTGTGTCTCTAAGGACAAGTAAATGAGGATCGTCATCTTGCCGATCTCTGATACACTCAAATAAAGAAGACCGAGTAACTGTACAAGCTAGAACACGGTTGGGCTCAGAAACATCTAACCTCACGAACTGGTTGGCCAAGGCCTGAACATCCAATGCAAGCGGTCTCTCACCAACTGGAATATATGCAAGGCTACCCATACTGACTGACTTTCTACTTAAAGCATCGGCCACCACATTGGCCTTCCCGGGATGATACAATATAGTGATATCATAGTCTTTCAATAGCTCCAGCCACCTCCTCTGCCTCAAATTGAGTTCCTTCTGCTTGAACAAATACTGCAAGCTCCGATGATCAGTGAATACCTCACATGGCATGCCGTAAAGATAGTGCCTCCAAATCTTCAGCGCGTGAACAATGGCTGCCAGCTCTAGATCATGAACAGGGTAATTCTTCTCGTGAACCTTCAGTTGCCGCAAAGTATATGCAATAAACTTGCCACCCTGCATCAATACTGCACCTAGACCTATACGAGATGTGTCACAATATACTGTATAAGATCCTGAACCTGTGGGTAACACCAATACCAGTGCCGTAGTTAATGCTGTCTTGAGCTTCTGAAAGCTCGTTTCACACTCGTCTGACCACCTGAACGGGGCACCCTTCTGGATCAATCTGGTCAATGGGGCTGCTATAGATGAAAACCCCTCCACAAATTGACGGTAATAGCCTGCCAAACCCAAGAAACTACGGATCTCTATAGCTGATGTGGGTCTAGGCCAGTTCTGGACTGCCTTAATCTTCTTAGGATCTACCTGAATACCCTCTGCTGACACAACGTGACCCAAGAAAGCAACTGATCTCAACCAAAACTCGCATTTTGAGAACTTAGCATATAACTGGTTGTCTTTCAGAGCCTGAAGAACGATCCGAAGGAGCTGCTCATGCTCCTCTCGACTGTGGGAGTAGATCAAGATATCATTAATAAACACAACCACAAAGGAATCCAAATAGGGTTTGATCAGCTGGTTCATCAAATCCATGAATGCTGCTGGGGCATTTGTCAGCCCAAATGACATCACTAGAAATTCATAATGCCCATACCAAGTCCGAAAAGCTGTCTTAGGAACATCGGATGCCCTAATCCTCAACTGATGGTAGCCAGATCTCAAATCAATCTTTGAAAATACCTTGGCACCCTGAAGTTGATCAAATAAATCATTAACCCTCGGTAATGAATATTTATTCTTGATGGTGACTTTGTTCAACTGCCGATAATATATACACATCCTCATCGATCCATCTTTCTTCTTCACAAACAACACAGGTGCACCCCAGGGCGAGACACTAGGTCTAATGAAGCCCTTATCAAGCAAATCTTGCAACTGCTCCTTCAATTCTTTTAACTCTGGCGGGGCTATGCGATATGGTGGAATGGAAATAGGCTGAGTGTCCGGAGCCAAATCAATGCCGAAATCAATATCCCTGGCGGGTGGCATCCCCGGCAGGTCTGCAGGAAACACCTCTAGAAACTCACGAACAACCGGAACCGAATCTATGGAAGGAACCTCCGCACTAGTATCACGGACATAAGCCAAATAAGCTAGACACCCCTTCTCGACCATATGCCGAGCCTTTACGTAAGAGATAACCCTACTGGTAGAATGGACGAGATTCCCTCTCCACTCTAATCGAGGCAACCCCTGCAAGGCTAAGGTGTGGTCTTGGCATGACAATCTAATATAGCATGATAAGGTGACAGCCAATGCATACCCAGTATGACATCAAAATCAACCATGTCGAGAAGTAGAAGATCTACACGAGTCTCAAGTCTCCCAATGGTGACCACACACGAACGATAAACACGATCTACAACAATAGCATCTCCCACTGGCGCGGACACATATATAGGAGCACTCAAGGAATCATGGGGCACAACCAAATAGAAAGCAAAATAGGATAACACATAGGAGTAAGTAGATCCCGAATCAAATAAAACTGAAGCATCTCTACTGCAAACTGAAACAGTACCTGTGATAACAGCGTCAGATGACTCAGCCTCAGGCCTGGTTGGGAAAGCATAACACCGGGGCTGGGCCCCACCACCCTGAACTACGTCCCTGGGACGGCCTCTAGCTGGCTAGTCTTCACCTCTAACGACCTGACCTCCACCTCTAACTGTCTGACCCCTACCTTTGGCTGCCCAACCCCTGCCTCTGGATGGCTGAGCAGGTGGTGCAGCAACTGGTTCCAGAACCATGGCACGATTACTCTAATGCTGTGAGCTACATGTTGCCCGAGGGCAAAATCTAGCAATGTGCCTCAGATCACCACAAGTATAACATAACCTCGGCTGCTGTGACTACTGACCGTGAAACTGACCCTGTCGACCTGAATAACCACTCTGATAACTCTGGAGTGGAGGTGCACAAATAGGACCTGGTGGTGCACTATAGGCTAGCTGGTCAAAATAATGCATCTGAAGGCCACGACCACCTGAGGCACCGTGGGATGCCCGAATCGCTGAATGAAATGGCCCGGGAGGATGGCCTCTACCAAAAGTACTCCTGCCTCTAGATGAGGCACCGCTGAACTCACCGGAATAACGAGGCCTCTTGTCAGACCCCTGACCTCCCTAAGTAAGAACCATCTCGACTCGTCTGGCGACATTAGCAGCCGCCTGAAAAGAAATCGCACTCCCAGTCTCCTTAGCCATCTGCAATCTGATAGACTGAGCAAGTCCATCAATAAACCTCATCACCCTCTCTCTCTCTCTCTCGGTGGGAAGCAGAAGAATGGCATGATGGGGCAAATCCACAAAACGGGTCTCATACTGAGTAACCGTCATACCGCCCTGCTGGAGACGCTCAAACTGATGGCGACGCTCCTCCCTCAATGTGATAGGCAGAAACTTCTCTATGAAGAGCTGAGAGAACTGGTCCCAAGTAAGAGCAGGCGACCCAGCGGGTCTAGTCAACAAGTAATCTCTCCACCATTTCTTGGCGGAACCAATCATTTGAAATGCAGCAAAATCGACCCCATTAGTCTCCACTATACCCATGTTCCGTAGAACCTCTTGACAACTGTCAAGATACTCCTGGGGGTCCTCTGAAGGGGAACCACTGAAGTGAACAGGAAAGAGCTTGGTAAACCTGTCCAATCTCCATAAAACCTCAGAAGACATAGATGGCCCATCTCTGACCTGTGCCGCAATAACCGGCTGAACTAATCCAACTGGCTGAGCTGCTAGAGCCTGATACTGGGGAGTCATCTGCTCCGGAGCGGCAGTGGTAGGAGTCTGGGCTCCTCCTCCAGCCTGAGAGACTACTGGTGCCATGGAAAATGCATCAGTTTGGGCCACACTCTCCATAAGGCCTACCAAACGGACCAAAGCGTCCTGAAGTACTAGGGTAGTAATGAACCCCTCCGGAACCTGAGCTGGTCCAACGGGAACAATCTGGGCTAGAACCTCCTCACCAATCTCTATCTGAGGCTCCACTGCTAGGGTTGCTGCTCGGGCCCTAGGCTGAGCCTTGCCCCTGCCTCGGCCTCTGGCACGACCTCGGCCTCGACCTCTACCCCGCGTAGGAGCTATCACTAGAGGCTTTGGCTACTGCTCAGCTGAGGAAGCAGTACGCGTTCTCGCCATCTGCGAAAGAATAAGAATAGAAGAGTTCAATCAGTATTGCGAAAGCAAAAATCGCACGACAAAGAAGAATAGAAGTGAAACTTGTTCCTAAACTTCATAGCCTCTGGAAGATAAGCACAGACATCTCCGAACCGATCCTCCAGACTCTACTAAGCTTGCTCGTGAATCGTGAGACCTAGGCAACCCAGTGCTTTGATACCAACTGTCACGACCCGAAATTTCCCACCGACGGGACCGTGATGGCGCCTAACATTTCACTTGCCAGGCAAGCCAACATTAGAGAATCATTAAACCAATTCCTTATTTTCATTCATTAAGTAAAAATAATTAACTAAAATGAAATATAATAAGTGCAGAATATCATAAAAACTGTATTAATTACTATCACCCGGATCTGGAGTCACAATTCACGAGCATTCTAGAATTTACTACAAGTAATAGTCTGAAAGAAATACCACTGTTTGAATAAAAGAAACAGTAGAACAGAAATGATAGACGGGGACTTCAAGGTCTGTGGACGCCGACAGATCTATCTTGAGTCTCCGGACAGCGGACCAATAGCAAAATCTCGATCAACCAGAGCCGGTATCAAAATCTGATCAGAAAGTGCAGAGTGCAGCATCAGTACAACCGACCCCATGTACTGGTAAGTGTCAAGCCTAACCTCGACGAAGTAGTGACGAGGCTAAGGCAAGGCACCTACAATCAACCTGTACAATTTAACAATGTATACGCAAATAACAGGAATGAAGAGCTAAACAGGAAATGTCGGGAGGGGAAACATACTGAGGGGAATACAAGATAAAGAACTACAACAGAATGATCACCGTAACAGTCAATATACCATGAATCAACAGGAATAGTGAATACAGTAAGGAAAAATAATGCACGGCATCACCATTCGTGCTTTTACTCTCAATCTCACCATTAAATTAATAGAAACGGCATGGCATCACCCTTCGCGCTTTTAACACTCACAATATGGCACGGCATCACCCTTCGTGCATTAATACTTACAATATGGCACGGCATCACCCTTCGTGCATTAACACTCACAATATGGCACGACATCACCCTTCGTGCATTAACACTCACAATATGGAACGACATCACCCTTCGTGCATTAACATTCTCCCTTACCATAATGCAATGCATAAATAACAACAGGGAGATAGAATAACAAGTACAAACCGTACTTCAACATTTGGTTCTATAATATCAATCTCAACTTGAAATAAAAACTCAATTATCACCAGAAAATCCGTAAACATAATAAGAACGATAATTTGGATAACACTAGTATAACACGTAGCAATTTGGTATAGGAATGAGGCAATATCAGAAAAACAGAAAAATATGGAAACAGGTAAATTGGCGGCGCATAGGTACTCGTCACCTCACATATACGCCGCTCACATGAATTTCACTTTGCAATTAATCTAAGGTTCCTAATTCCCTCAAGTCAAGGTTAGACACAACACTTACCTCGCTCCGAAGGCCACTTAATTCTCAATCACAGCTTTTCCTTTGGAATTCACCTCCAAACCACTCGTATCTATTCAAAAATGACTCAATAATATCAAATATTGCTAAAGGGATTACATAAATTAAATTTCCCAAATTTTCCCAAATAATATCCCAAATAATATCAATATTACATAAATTAAATTTTCCTCCAAAAAGTAGAAAAATTGATCCCGGGCCCGCTTGGTCAAAACTTGAGGTTCTGACCAAAATTCTTTTACCCATTCACTCCCGAGCCCGAATATGTAATTAGTTTTGGAATCCGACCTCAATTCTACCCTAACCCCTAATTCCCGAAATTCCTATTTTCTACCCTAACCCCTAATTCTACCATAAAAACTCTAGATGTTTGGTTGATAATTCGAGGAATGTAATGGGTAATTGAAAAAAAATGGTTTAGAATCACTTACCAATACTTTGGGGAAGAAAATGACTCTTGAAAATCACCTCTACCCGTTTGTTTCTTGAAAATGTTGAAGAAATGCCTTAAACCCGTGTTTGATTCTGTTTTATGCACTAGGCGACAATGTGCATCGCGTTCGCGAGGCCACTGCCGTGTTTGCGAAGGGTACTGGCTGCCAAGCCTTCGCGTTCGCGAGACCCAGCTCGCGTTCGCAATGGTTACGCCCCCCCTGGCCTTCGCGTTCGCGAGACGTTGCTCGCGTTCGCGATGAAAGAACGACCAACCCTCCCCCAGGTCCCCAAGTGCGTCGCGTTCGCGATGAGCAGGTCGCGTTCGCGAAGGGTACATCCCCCATCACTTCACGTTCGCGACCAGGCCTTCGCGTTCGCGGAGAAGGATTCTCAGCCTCACCGGATTACTCTTTGCGTTCGCGGGAGTACCTTCGCGAGCGCGAAGAAAGACATGCCAGAACACAGATTCTACAGAAAAACCAGATTTTCAAAGTCCAAAACATCCCGTGGCCTATCCGAAACTCACCCGAGCCCTCGGGGCTCCAAACCAAACATGCACACAAGTCTAAAAATATCATACGAATTTGCTCGCGTGATCAAATCGCCGAAATAACACCTAGAACTCTAAATTTAGCACCAATTCAAATGAAATTCTCAAGAACACTTTAAAATCCATAACTTCTCAACTGGACGTCTGAATCACGTCAAATCAACTCCGTTTCTCACCAAATTTCACAGACATGTCTTAAATATCGTAATGAACCTGTATCGGGCTCTGGGACCAAACTACTGACCTGATACTAACAATGCCAAATATCAATCAATTCTTAAAAATAAATAATTTCCAAACTTTTAATCTTCATCAAAAATTTATAACTCAAGCTAGGGACCTCCAAATTCGATTCCGGGCATATGCCCAGGTCCCATAATTCGATACGGACCCACTGGGACCGTCAAAGCACGAATTTGGGCCCATTTACCAAAAATATTGACCGAAGTCAACTAAAATTAACTTTTAAGGCAAAAATTCTTATTTTTATTAGTTTTCAACATAAAAACTTTTCGGAAACCTGTCCGGACTGCGCACGCAAATTGAGAAGGGTAAAAATGAGATTTTAAGGCTTAAGAGCACTAATTCGAGTTCTAAAATATAAGATGACCTTTTGGGTCATCATACTGACTCAATGTATTCAGGAAGTGTCGAGCCTGACCCCGACAAGGTAGTGACGAGGCTAAGATAAGACACCTACAATAAACTTGTGTAGTTATATATATCAAGAAGTAATGAAATAATGGATATAGTATCAAATATAACAATAGACTAATGACAAGTAAAAAGGATAACAAGTACACAAGTAAAGGGGCATAAAACAAAAACATAGAGTAAAGTGTCACAGAGGAGGCTTCTTTCAAAAGTAAATAACAAAACCACAAAGCCAAGTCCACATTCCAAATATCAAAGTAAAAAGCAATAAAATCAATAAAATTGCACGGCATCACCCTTCGTGATTTTACTCTCATCCTCACATTATCACTACTAAAAAACAGTAAATTTGCGACTGAATAATTCCGACCGATTTAATTCAATCGCAATTTTCGACTGATTCGGTCGGAAACTTTATTTAAAATATATGTAATTTTTTTTAAATTTTTTGCTCAAATTTACGACTAATTCAGTCGCTCAATTACGCAGAAAATATCGCGAAAATATTTTTTATGATTTGCGACTAAATCAGTCACAAAAATTAAAATTAAAAAAAATTAAATGTTTCGCCCGATTTGTTCGGAATCTGCAATAAAAACAAAGTCTGACCGGTCAACGGGATTTGCGACCGAATCAGTCGCAATTTGAAATTTTAAATTTTAAATTTGCGACCGATTCGGTCGCAAATCTATTTTTAATACAACCCTAACCCAATTTTCCTTCTTTCTTATTTCTTCTCTAATTTTCCCCCTCTCCTCCCTTCTCCTCTTCTGCCCCCACCCGCTCTATTTCTTGATTTTCTCCTCTAATCTAACTATATAAGGTATGATTTCCCTTTCTCTCACTCTCACTCTCCCTCACCCGCTCCATTACCCCGTCCAGCCGCCCCCTACCCTAAACTTTTTGTTCCCAAGTTGTTTAACTCATTTTTGGTGCAGAGATCCGGTGGCTCATCTCCCCTCCGATGGTGGTTCGGCAGCAGATGCGTTGTCGTTTTCCAGTTTTTTTGCATTAATTTAGCAAAATAGTATGTATAAATTAGCAATATAATTTGCAATATAGTATATATAAATTAGCAATAATTTTTATAATATAATATGTATATAGTGACTTGTTAAAAATTTACTTGTTTAGATTAATTAGCTATTTTTTGCTTCTTAGTTAGATGTTCTTGTGAAAATGGCTAGTATACTTGTATGTATCCAATAGTAAATCAAAAAAAAAAAATTAAAATAATTTGGGTATGTTCTATAAGTATGAAATTCTTGTTTATATAAAAAATAACTAAAGAAACAACTTAAGTGCTAATACTTCTTATAATTTAGATTATAATAGTTAGAGTAGAACAATATTTTAAAGAGTTAGAATTTTTATACATTCAAGTTATGTTAGTTAAGAAACAACTTAAGTGCTAATACGTCTCTGTTTTGGCTTTTCGTTTGGAAATTCTCCATGCCCTATCTATGTGTTAATTATATTATTTATTATTGGAACGAAATGAAGAAAATGCAATCAATTAAGTATTAGAGCGCTATCATATGCTAATTTGAAATAAATTAGATTAGTTTTTATGTTTTAGGACTTTTTTGTCTTACAATTGTTTAATGTACATATTAATATTGAAACCACCCAAGTATTATAGTAAAATATATAATTAAACTATTTAGATAAACTTTGGGAGAATATAACTTAGTAAGTAGTATAAATAAAATAAATATGTCAACTTCTAATTTTTTTTGTTTGTGTAGATGGTATTTGCGCATCGTAGATGGATGTATAATAGGAATCATCCTAATCGTGTAGGGTTAAGGGATGAATTTAAAGAAGAGGTTGCTGGATTTATTGCTAAGGCAAGGACACTTGATGATTTTTGTATTGAAGGAACAATTAGATTCCCTTGTGTGAAATGCAAGTGTGTTAAGTTATTGGGAGAAGATGTTGTTACATATCATCTTTTTAAAAAGGGATTTATGGAAAATTATTGTGTGGATTGCTCATAGGGAGAATCTTGATAGCGTAAATGATGTTGATTTTCATAATTCTTTTGGTAGTGAGGAGGGTAGTCCCGTAATGGAGAATAAGATTGAAAATTCTAGATTCAATGATATGATGAGAGATACCATTGAGATGTTCCCGAGGGCTCAATCTGAACCAAATGATGAGGCTAAGAAGTTCTTCAAAGAGTTGGAGAAAGCTAGTTATCCATTGTATGAAGGCTTAGTGCATTCCATGTTGTCTGTTGCTACTCGATTACTTCAGATTAAGTTGGATAGTTCTATTTCTCAATTGGGCATGAATTCTATCATTGGGCTTATGAATGAACTTAATCCGAGTAAGATTGATGTACCAAAGATTTCTACACGGCAAAAAAATTGGTTTCCATGTTGGGTCTTTCATCATAGAGGATTCATTGCTATGAGAATGAATGGTTGCATGTTTTTCTATAAGGATGATGCATCTCTAGAGAACTGTAAATTTTGTAACAAGCCTCGTTATAAGGATGCCACAAATGATAAAAAAGAATAAGATCTCGGTGAAGGCGATGCACTACTTACCCCTTATACCAAGGTTAAAGAGGTTGTATGCATCAATGAGCTCCGCTCCTCATATGAGATGTCATTATAGGCATAGAAGGCCAGATGGTGTTCTATGTCATCCATCAGATGGAGAAGCATGGAAGTATTTTGATAGGGTGTTCCCGGACTTTGCTAGTGAACCAAGAAATATTAGGTTGGGATTATGCGCTGATGGATTCACTCCATTTGCAGTCCCTGCTGCACCATATTCATGTTGGCTGGTGTTTGTTACGCCGTATAATCTTCCACCTGAGTTATGTATGACAAGTCCATATTTGTTTCTAACTTGTATTATTCAAGGTCCACGCAATCCAAAAAGGTTGATTGATGTTTATATACACCCTTTGATTGATGAGTTGAAGTTATTGTGGCATCAAGGCATAGAAACATATGATGTATCAACTAAGCAAAATTGCAGATTGTGTGCTGCTTTGATGTGCACTATAAATGATTTCCTGCTTATGGAATGATGTCCGGATGGTTGACTGCCGGAAAGTTAGCTTGTATGGAATATACAAAGGTATTCACTTTGAAACATGGAGGTAAGAACACATGGTTTGACTGTCATCGCTGCTTCTTGCCAATGGATTATGAGTTCAGGAGAAATACTAGTGCATTTATGAAGAACAAAACTGATTATGAGGAGCCACCATCCGTCTTGTCTCCAGAAAAGATTTGGAACAGAGTTAGGGATCTACCTAAGGTAATAGAGTATCCCTCTGCTAATAAGATACTTGGTTTACACACAACTGGACTAAACAGAGCATATTCTGGGAGTTACCTTATTGGAAGCACAATCTTCTTCGGCATAATCTTGTTGTCATGCATATCGAGAAGAACTTTTTTGACAACTTGTTTAATACTGTGATGGATGTCAACAACAAGACAAAGGATAACTTTAAGGCCAAGGTGGACTTAAAGGAATATTGTAGGCAAAGTGAGTTGTACCTGACATATTTGAACAACAAGATTCAGAAACACAAGGCCAGTTTTACCTTCACCTTGGAGGAGAGAAGAGAGATTTGTGATTGGGTTAATAATTTGAGTATGCCTGATGGGTATGCATCAAACCTGTCTAGGTGTGTTGACATGAAAGAAGGAAAGTTGACGTCTATGAAAAGCCACGATTTTGACGTGATGGAACATCTTTCAATTCACCTTACACAAGAGGCATGGCTTGGACGACCAGTTCAATACAGATGGATGTATCCATTTGAGAGGTAACTAATGACTATTAATCATTAATCCTTATGTGTTTAATTTTAACATTATTCTATCTAAAACTAATGCTAATATTTAGGATTGTTGGCAAATGTAAGCGGACTGTCAAAAGTAGATCTAGGATTGAAGGATCGATTTGTGAGGCATATGTGGCTAGAGAAATTTCTTATTTTTGTTCATATTATTTTGAACATGATGTGCCATGTTTGAGAAATAGACCTGATCGGCATGACGATGGAGGCATCGATCCTTCGTATCCACCATTTTCCATATTCAATCAACCAGGTAAAGGCGGTCCAAAACGTAGTTCGAAACAGCTTTTGAGTGAGATAGAACTAAAGTCAGCTACAACACATGTGCTTTTGAATTTCCCAAAGGTCCAACCTTACTATAAGTAAGTATACATTTATATTATTACCGACATATATTAAGGATTCATCATCGTTTTAAGTAATGACATTTTTTATTTTGTCGGACAGTTGATTTTTGGGTATATATGGGCAAGAGCTTGTTTATTCAAAGTTTTCATAATGGTTTAAAGAATTTGTAAGTGTTACTTAATTTTTAATATGGTTTTATTAATGGTAAATTATAATAAGTTATATATATTTAAATAATTCTAAATTATTTTACCCTTTATAGGTTCATAATCCAGTTAATGGCGTAAATGACTAATTTTTGCAAGATATAGCTTGGGGACCTGATCCTAGAGTTAGAAAGATGTCTAAGTATTATATCAATGGGTACAAGTTTCATACAGAAGAATGGTCTAAGGGTAAGAAAATAAATAATAGTGGTGTGTGTGTGAAAGCCGATGGGGATATAGATTATTATGGTGTGCTTCAAGAGATCATAGAACTTGAGTATAAAGTGGGTTGGCCGAAGAAAATATTGGTACTCGTTCGGTGTAAGTTGTATGATCCAATACCAAATAGAGGTACGAGAGTGCATACTTAATACAAAATTGTTGAAATAAAGCACACGGGGAGGTATAGACTCTATGACTCATTTATAATTGCACAAAATGTGAAACAAGTATATTATGTACCTTATCCTTTGTACAAGAATAAGTCTACATGGCGGGTAGTGATAAAATCTAAGCTAGTGGGTAGATTTGAAGTTGAGGATGCATTGGATATAGCGTATCAAAATGATATTTCAAGTGTTGAAACAATAGTGGATGATGAATTAGCAAATGTATTGAAGGATAGCAACGGCCTATACGAAGAATTCGATCCTTCGGTCCTAAGATCAATTTTAACAGAGCATGGTGAGGGAACATCAATGGAAAATGAGGATGAAGATTCAATTGATGAACATGAAACAAGCGAGGATGAAGAATTATATGATGAAAATGAAACAAGCGATGAAGAGTTATATGATGAATAAAATAAAAATGAAACAAGTGATGATGATTAAGCTATTTGTGTGTTTTATGACTTGTTCAGTATTTATATGTTAGGATGTGCTTCATTGTAATATGTAATAAAGTTACTTTATATTATTAATGATATCTTCGTTTTTATGTTTATATTGTTATATTTATTATGTATACTTTATGTTTATATTTGTTATGTTAACTTTTTTTTATATGTAAATATTTTATATTCATTACACAGATGGATTCTCGCGGTAAGGAAATAAAATAATCTAAGAAGAAAAAACACACTTTACCTAGATCAAGTCAACTTCCTCCACCTACACCAAATATGAGCCCTCCTCTTATGCCTACTCGTCCTTCCATGCCAGCTTCACAGTCATGTGACTTTTTCAAAGTCCCTCCCCCGTCTAGCTCGCTTCAGTATTACTCCATGCCTTCTCATGGTGGCTCAGCTTCGACCAACATTAATTTTATACCCATGCCTCATTTCCCAGCTTCTTCCCCGCGTGATGCTGCTAGTCAGTTCGGTGGCTCACCACCGATTTCATCCCAGAGCCATCATTGTAGCCAACATGGTGGTTCATCTTTTGTGCCTCATACATCGCCCACTCAATTATCATCTCCATCATCATCCACTCCAAGTATATCTAACTTGGATATTGGAGGCTCTCACGCAGCTACATCCCCATCTACCAGTACTTCTATGGTTGCTGGTACCGTGAGACAGTGTACTGGAAGGGATATACAGTACGATCATCTTCATCGGCTGGTTATCGTTCCCCATGGCGATGGGTGAGGTTTCCTTCAATTTTATTTTAAAATCTTTCAATAAAATTTTGCATATAATGAATTTAATGACATTTTAAATGTTAAATTAAATGCAGGTTTTTGCCATCCTTTCAGGCCACACATATAGTGGTGGAATCTATGAAGCCATTTTTTCATGAGCCGTAGAATTCCCGGAGACAGTTACTGTACCAGATCAGAATGAATATGTGGCAATAATTGAAGGTAAGAATAAAATTAATTTTTATTAATACTTACACTCATTCGTCTAATATTATTTTTTCATATTTGCAGGTTAGGTGCGTACGGAAGCCTACGCTTGAAAATCTGGTGAATGAGAACTTCAAGAAGAGAGCACAAAAACGGATATCAGATTCACATCATGTTTCTAGGAGAGGTGGCACCGGGCCTGATTGGATACATGAAGATATCTGGAGTTAGCTCTTGGCGAAGTGGAACATCCCTGAGTGGAAGAAGATGTAGCGACCCGGCCGGTCGTTTTGAGAGTTATAGCCCCGATCCCCTATTAATTGCTTCTCCCATATCTATTTCTGCTATTGTGACTTGCCGGAAGGTTTCGTTTTGGTTTTTGGAGTGTTTTGGGATGCTTAGTCCCTAAATGGAGGTTTAAGCCTTAGGATTTAGACTATAGTCGGAACTGTGTGAAGACGACTCCGGAATGGAGTTTCGTCGGTTCCGTTAGTTAATTTTTGGACTTAGGAGGTTGCTGAAGTTTTCTGGTGTCTGAGTTCTGGTTTCCTTATACGCAATCATGTGGGGTGATCTGCGATCGCATAAGCTAGCTGGGCGAGATGATGGAATTGTTCTTCGCGTTCGCCAATATCGAGGTGCCAGAGTGTTTTTCAAGATTGACTTATGTTTAGGCTATCATCAGTTAAAGATTCGGGAGCCAGACATCCTGAAGACTGCTTTTAGGACCCAATATAGTCACTATGAGTTTCTTGTTATGTCTTTTGGGCTGACCAATGCCCCAACAGCCTTTATGCACTTAATGCACAGTGTGTTCCGGCCTTATCTTGACTCTTTCGTCATTGTGCTTATTGACGACATTCTGGTGTACTCCCGGACTCAGGAGGATCATGAGCAGCACATGAGGACTATGCTTCTGACCTTGAGAGAAAAGAAGTTATATGCAAAAGTTTCTAAGTGTGAGTTTTGGCTAGATTCAGTGGCATTCTTGGGCCATGTAGTATCGAGTGATGGGATCAAGGTGGATCTGAAGAAGGTGGAAGCATTGCAGAGTTGGCCTAGACCATCATCGGCTACGGAGATTCGTAGTTTTCTTGGTTTGGTGGGGTATTACCGTCGCTTTGTAGAGGGATTCTCATCTATTACAGCACCTATGACCAGGCTGACCTAGAAGGGTGCTCCGTTCAGGTGGGCAGAGGAGCGTGAGGAGAGCTTTCATAAGCTCAAAACGGCTTTGACTACAGCCCTAGTATTGGCATTACCTACAGGTTCGGGGTCTTACATTGTATATTGTGATGCGTTGCGGATTGGTCTTAGCGCGGTGTTGATGCAGGACGGTAGGGTGATTGCCTGCGTGTCGAGACAGCTAAAGGTGCATGAGAAGAACTATCCTATCCATAACCTTGAGTTAGCAGCTATTGTTGATGCCCTGAAGATTTGGCGACACTACTTGTATGGTGTCCCTTGTAAGATTTACACTGATCATCGAAGTTTGCAGCATCTGTTCAAGCAAAAGGATCTTAATTTGTGCCAGTGGAGGTGGTTGGAGCTACTTAAGGATTATGATATCACCATTTTGTACCACTCGGGTAAGGCCAATGTGGTGGCCGATGCTTTGAGTCGCCGGGCGAAAAGTTTGGGGAGTTTAGCATATCTTCCAACAGCAGAGAGACCCTTAGCATTGGATGTTCAGGCCTTAGCCAGCCAAATTTTGAGATTGGATATTTCTGAGCCAAGTCGAGTATTGGCTTATGTAGTCTCTCAGTCTTCTCTTTATGATTGTATCAGGGAGCGTCAATATGATGAGCCCCACCTGCTTGTCCTTAAGGACACGGTTCAGCATGGGGATGCTAAGGAGGTCACTATTGGGGATGGTGGCGTATTGAGGATGCAGGGCAAGCTATGCATGCCTAATGTAGATGGTTTGCGTCAGTTTATTCTTCAGGAGGCTCAAAGCTCGCGGTACTCTATTCATCCGGGTGCGGCGAAGATGTATCAGGACTAGAGGCAGTATTACTGGTGGAGGAGGATGAAGAAGGACATAGTGGAGTATGTGGCTCAGTGCCTAAATTGCTGGCAGGTGAAGTATGAGCATCAGCGGCCGGGAAGGTTGCTTCAGAAGTTAGAGATTCCGGAGTGGAAATGGAAGCGGATCACTATGGATTTTGTTGTTAGACTCCCACGAACTCAGCGGAGGTTTGGTGCAGTTTGGGTGATTGTGGATAGGCTGACCAAGTCAGCTCATTTCATTCCTATGATGACTACTTATTCTTCCGAGCACCTGGCTCGAATTTACATCCGCGTGATTGTTATGCTTCATGGCGTACCGATATCTATCATCTCTGACCGGGGTACGCAGTTTACATTATGGTTCTAGAGGGCTATACAGCATGAGCTGGGTACTCGGGTTGAGTTGAGCACAACATTCCACCCTCAGACAGACGGACAGTCCGAGCGCACTATTCAGATACTGGAGGATATTCTCCGCGCTGGTGTGATAGATTTTGGGGGTGCTTGGGATCGGTTCTTACCACTTGCGGAGTTTTCCTACAACAACAGTTATCAGTCGAGCATCCAGATGGCACCGTATGAGGCTTTGTATGGCAGGCAGTGCCGGTCCCCAGTGGGTTGGTCCGAGCTGGGTGAGGCTAGATTATTGGGTACAGACTTGGTTCAGGATTCCCTGGATAAGGTGAAGGTGATTCAGATCGACTTCGCATAGCCCAGTCCAGAAAGAAGAGCTATGCGGCCCGAAAAGTTTGCGATGTTGCATTCAAGGTTGGAGAGCGGGTCTTGCTCCGGGTTTTGCCTATGAAGGGCGTTATGAGGTTCCAGAAGAAGGGCAAGATGAGCCCACGGTTTATCGGCCCATTTGAGGTATTGCGACGCATTGGGGAGGTTGCTTATGAGCTTGCCTTGCCTCCCAGTCTTGCAGGGGTCCACCCAGTATTTTATGTTTCTATGCTCCGAAAGTATCACGGCGATCCGGCTCATGTGTTGGATTTCAGCTCAGTCCAGTTGGACAAGGATCTATCTTATGTCGAGGAGCCAATGTCTATTTTGGACAGGAAGGTTTGAAAGCTGAGGTCAAAGAACATTTCTTCCGTGAAAGTTCAGTGGAGGGGTCAGCCGGTCGAGGAGGCAACTTGGGAGATAGAGCATGTTATGCGCAGCCGTTATCCTCATCTTTTCACCACTTCAGGTATGTCTTTATGCTTGTTCGAGGACGAACGATTTTTTAAGAGGGGAAGGATGTAACGACCCGGTTGGTCATTTTGAGAGTTATAGCCACGATCCCCAATTAACTGCTTCTCACATATCTATTTCTGCTATTGTGACTTGCCGGGAGGTTTTATTTTGGTTTTTGGAGTGTTTTGGGACACTTAGTCCCTAAATGGAGGTTTAAGCCTTAGGATTTGGACCGTAGTCAGAACTGTGTGAAAATGATTCTAGAATGGAGTTCTGTTAGCTCCGTTAGGTAATTTTTGGACTTAGGAGGTTGCTGAAGTTTTCTGGTGTCTGAGTTTTGGTTTCCTTATACGCGATCGCGTGGGGTGATCCGCGATCGCGTAAGCTAGCTGGGCGAGAGGATGGAATTGTTCTTCGCATTCGTGGACAGGGGCATGCGAACACGTAGTGAAGTGAGGTGGTGCTTCACGAACGAAGAGGCAAGGTCGCGTTCGTGTAGGGTTAAGTAGACCAAAGCCGGGCCACGCAATTTGCTCACCGTGAACGCGTAGGGTTTTTCGCGATCGCGTAAGTATGAGCGTCATAGCATCGCGTTCGCGTGGTGTTTTACGCGTTCGCATAGAGTTAATTTTTGGGGCAGCAAAGTTGTTCTTCGCGATCGCGAGGCTATTTCCACGATCGCAATTAAGGAATAACTGGGCAGTATTAAGTATTTCAAAAACGAGGGTTTGGCCATTTTTATCAAAACTTGAGTTTGGGAACTCGGATTTGGATGAGATTTTGGGGGATTTTCAGAGACATCGATTGGGTAATGATTCTACACTTGATTTTGGTTATATCCCATTAAACTATGATTAATTTCATCATTAAATTTAGGATTTGGGTTGAAAATTGGGAAAAATGGGAAGAAGTTCTTCAACTAAGATTTTTGGGTTTGGATTGGGATTTTGCCATCGGATTTGGATAATTTTGGTACAAGTGAACTCGTGAGTGAATGGGTGTTCATATTTGGTGACTTTTACTCGATTCCAAGACGTGAGCCCGGGGAGGCTTTTTAGGGCGATTTTTCAATTTCTTGTTTTATCTTTGATTTTATTAATTAGATTAATTCTTATAGTTGTATTTATGGTATGTAATTGATTTTGGCTAGATTTGGGTCATTTGGAGCCTGATATTCGTGGAAAGAGCATTGTTACAGATTGATTGAGCTTGGTTTGAGGTAAGTGGCTTGCCTAACCTTGTGTGGGGGAAATTCCCTTAGGATTTGGTACTGATTTTACTATGTGAGCGCCGTGTACGCGAGGTGACGAGTGCGTATACGAGATATTTGTTGAAAAACCTGATTTTTTTACTGAGAAATTCCCTATTTCCACCTTAATTGAATATACTAGCATGCATAGTTACCCTGTTAGCTTAGAATAACATGTCTACGTGCCTTATTTGCCTAATTGAACTCTTTGCAGCATGCCTATTGAATTCCTGCTTCTTTCCCGACTTGTACTTAGTCTAGACTATAGATTCTCTTCTTGTACTATCGTTTGTAATTGATTGCGCTGTGTATTTACTTTTGGGACTACGGGACGGTATCCTGGGAGATCCTCATGCATATTTATTTTTGGGACTATGGGACGATATCCCGAGAGATCCCCCTGCATATTTACTTTTGAGACTACGGGACGGTTTCTAGGGAGATCCCCCTGCACATTTACTTTGATACTACGAGGCGGTACCTCGGGAGTTCTCCCTGCATATTTACTTTTGGGACTACGAGACGGTATCTCGGGAGATCCCTTGTCGCTTAAATTCCGTGCACTGTTATGTTATTTCACTGTGCTTTCCTTCATTGAACCTTAGTCTCTTATTATACTGCTTATTCTCCTATTTGTTTTATTATATACTAGTGGGCCTGACCTGACCTCGTCACTACTTGACCGAGGTTAGGCTTGGCACTTACTGGGTACCGCTGTGGTGTACTCATGCCCTTTCCTGCACATGTTTTTTGTGTGCAGATCCAGGTTCCTTTTACCAGCCTCGTCCTTAGTTGCAGTTGTTGCTGTTTCAGAGAAGTTCAAGATACATCTGCCCGCGCCTGCAGATCCTCGGAGTCCCCCTCTATCCCCCTATGTTGATTCTTTTCTTATTTCTATAGACACTGATGTATAGAACAGTTAGAACTTCGTAGAAGCTTGTGACTTATGGTGTTTCAGGTCTTGGGAGTGTCATGTATATTTTGAGAGTTTATTATTGTATATGCCGAGCAGCATCTCAATTGCTTATTAAAATGTCTGTTACTGTTAGTTGTTAAATTTTCATGTTTTTCATTTCATTTCCGCAAGTATTAGGCTTACCTAGTCGTAGAGACTAGGTGCCGTCATGACGTTTCACGGAGGGAGAATTTGGGTCGTGACAGAATAAGAGTGAACATGCAGAGTTAAATAGAGCTTCTACTAAGGGTGGAGCATTGCATACTAGAGGTTCAATTAGCTTTGCAGCCCATCATTTGAGAATGGTAATTTCATTATAAAATATTCTTAGTTTTACAAGTATGTAAATTGAACATATATATATACTTCTTAATATTAAGGAAAGGGAACGTGGGGGAGATGTGACTTATGTTGAGGTCTTTGCGGAGACCCACAAGAACAAGAAGAAGGATGGGTCGAATCGCGTGCTTCAGAGACACTTGTACGATCCCAACACCAACACTATATTATTTTTCCCTCTTGATTTATTTTATTTATATAACGTGTATTATTTTTATTTCAGGACAAGTATCATATTGATCTTGATGTATGGCGACAAACTCAGCCTGAAGGAACTCAGCCGGCCCCGGAGGATATGACTGCAATTTGGACACAGCCAGCTGGTGGCATGAATAAAGGTATAAATATTATGTAATTATCTATTTTGGTATTAGTTTGAAAGTTGCTTGTTTGTTTTCTTAATTCTTTTACTTCCTTTTCTTTATTTCCCATGAAAATAATAAATAAAGGTCAAGTCTACGGGATTAGAGTACAACCATCCTCCAGTCGTCCACCAGCAGCATTATTCACTGGGGCATCGGTTTCCCAAGAAGACATGGAAGCTATACGTCAAAAAGTGTATCAAATGTCGCAAGAATTTCAAGCAACTCAGACTTTGATCCAAAAATTGTTAAAAAAGAAAAGCAAGAAAGGAGCTGCAATGGAGTCTGAGTCTGAGGAGGAGACTGATTCTGAATAGGCTATTTGAATATTTTAGAGTTGAAGTTAGAGACATGTGTAATTTATGTTGTTTGATAGTTGGTTGTTTTATTAGTTGGTTGAATTGTTATAAATATTAGTGTTCTTTTTGTAGTAAATATTGGATTTGTTTTGTTATATTAGGTTTTTGGTTGGTTGGTAGGTGTTTGGTTGGCTGTTTTATTTGGCACGTGGTGTAATTAGAAATACAACACAATTCTGCTTAAAAATGCCCAGATTTACAGCTGAATCAATCGCAAATTTAACCAGGAATTACCTAGATTTGAGACTAATTCGGTCGCAAATTGAAAATTTCTAAAATATTTATTTAAGATTTGCGATAGAATTAGTCGAAAATTTCCGCCTGATTTGATGGTCACAAATTTGCTGTTTTTTAGTAGTGTATAATGTAAAAATAATTGCACGGCATTACCCTTCATGCTTTTACTCTCATCCTCACATTATAAAATAATAACAAGCACGGAAACACCCTTCGTGCATATCCTCACGTTCATCAAGAAGTAATATATATATATATATATATATATATATATATATATATATATATATATAAGGCACAGAAAATACTCTTCGTACACAATTACTCTTCCTCACAAGCACGACAACACCCTTCGTGCATTTCACTCCTCCTCACCAAGCAATCACATACAATGCATTACCAAGCAAGGTGTGAAGAAAACTCAACATCAACAATAGTATTTGAACACAAATCGTCATATGAGAATCTTCCAACAATTAGCACCTACAACCAATCAACAATTCAACGATCTCAACACCAATATCTCAATAATCTCAACATAGAAAATAACATGAATACGAGAAATTAAAGAATTAAACAATCTATCTAAAGTACGTAAGACATAATACACAAATAACATGGCACAACTAAGGCTAATTCTACATGCATTCTTATCCCATGGGCAACGCACATACAACCCACCTTGCATATACGTCTCCCCTGACACATAGATCACATAGAAAATAGACTCGATTCTACCCTATTTCCCTCAAAGCAAGGTTAACCAAGATACTTGCCTCTTTCCGGAGCACAATCAACAATCCAACACCACTTTTCCTTTAGATCAAACCTCCAAACCAATCGATCTAGTCAAATATTGTTCAAACAAGTCAAAACAAGCTTTAAAACTACCCTCGAATGAAAGAAGGTTCATTCTTTAACATAATTGAAAAAGTCAACAAAAGGTTAACCGGGGCTCACGTGGCGAAATCCAAAATTAAGACCAAATCCCAATTACCCATTCACTCCTGAGCCCGGATATGTGATTTGTTTTGAAATTCGACCTTAATTTGAGGTCTAAATCTCAATTTTACAAAATCCCTAAATTCTACCCAAAATCCTCAATTTCTACTTTGAAATTCTTAGATTTGATAATGCAATTCATGAAAAATACTGTAAAATAACCTAAGTCCCGATTTCCCCACATTTTACCTACGTGCAGATGTCACAATTGCAAACTCTTGTTCACAATTGCAAGCTTCAAAAATGCAAACCACCGATACCAAATGCGATTAGTGCCTCAGCTTCACAGTTATCGCAAATGCGACAAATCCTTCACATTTGCTAAGGCACCTTTCATTGCAAATGCAGACCAAGCTTCGCATTTGCGAAGCTGCCTTGCCACTACTCAATGTCGTGATTGCGACACATCCATCTCAAATGCGACCCCCTGGATCACAAAAGCGACACTGACTTCACAATTGAAAAGACTTACATCCCATGCCCAATATGGAAAATGCGAGCCTGGCATAAAAAATGTGAGGCTCGCATTTGTGAACGCAATTGCGAGACCTGCGGATCATACACAACAACAGTTGCCTTCAGCTGCCAAAACTATCCGAAACATATCCGAAACTTACCCGAGCCTTTCGAGATCCAATCCGAATATCTATACAAGTGTAATAACTTCATACAAACTTGCTCGCTATCTCCAATCATCAAAATAACAACAAATATCAAGAATCGATGATTAAAACTCAAGATTTTCATGTTCAAAACTTATTTTTCCAATTGAAATGGTCACGGATCACCCGGGACCCCGAATAAACATGTGTACAAGTCCAAAAATATCATACAAACCTACTGTAATCGTTAAAATACCGATCCAAGGTCATTTACCAAAAATATTGACCGTGGTCAACTCTAGCCATATTTAAAGTCAAAACTCACATTTTCTTTAAAATTTCACATATAAGCTTTCCGGAAATCAATACGGACCACACACGCAAGTCATAATTCATCAAATTGAACTATGAAAAGTCTCAAAATGCAAAAAAGGGAGCTAGTACACATAACGACCTATTAGGTTGTTACATTCTCCACCTCTAAAAGAAACATTCATCCTCTAACAGACTTAGAAATGTACCTGGACTGGTAAAAAAGTACAGGTATCTACTCCTCATATCGGACTCCGACTCCCAAGTATCCACCTCAATCAGTTGACCTCTCCAACGCACTTTCATAGAAGGGATATCTTTAGATCTCAACTTTCGAACATGCCGGTCTAGAATAGTCACCTGCTCTTACTCATAGGTCAACTTTTCATCAAGTCGTGCCATGTTGAATTCTAAAACATGTAACCTATCTTCATGGTACTTCCGAAGCACGGAGACGTGAAATACCGAATGTACTCCTACTAGGATAGAAGTTAATGCAAGCTTATAAGGAACCTCCCCAACTTTCTAAGGTCTCAAACAGGCCAATAAACCTCGGGCTCAACTTGCTCTTCTTTCCAAATTGAAACACGCCCTTCATAGGCGACACTCGGAGAAGAACCTTCTCACCTTCCATGTTAGCCACATCTCGAACCTTCCGGTCCACATAACGCTTTTTCCTGGACTGAGCTGCACGAAGCCGCTCCTGAATCACCTTCACCTTCTCCAAAGCATTACGAACCAAATCTGTGCCGAAGAATCTAGCCATATCTGGCTCAAACCATCCAACCGGAGAACGACATCGCCTCCCATATAAGGCCTCATACGGAGCCATTTGGATAATTGACTGATAGCTCTTGTTGTAGACGAACTTTGCTAAGGTAGAAACTGGTCCCACTGACCCCCGAAATCCATAGAGCATGCCTGCAACATATCCTCCAAAATCCACTCGGACTACCCGTCTGTCTGAGGATAAAATACGGTACTTAGCTTGACCCGCATGCCCAACTCACGTAGAACAACTCTCCAAAAGTGTGAAGTGAACTGCGCTCCACGATCTAAAATGATAGAAATGGGCACACAGTGCATGCGGATAATCATCCAGATGTAAATGTTAGCCTACTGGTCCGAAGAGTAAGAAGTCACCACCGGAATAAAGTGCTCGAACTTAGTCGACCGGTCCATAATAATCCAAATAGCATCATACTTCCTCATGGTCCGTGGTAAGCCTACCCCAAAGTCCATAATAATGCGCTCCCATTTCCATTCCGGTATCACCAACTTCTGAGTCAACCCTCCCAGTTTCTGATGTTCATACTTCAGTTGTTGATAATTCAAGCACCAAGAGACATGTCCAACAATGTCTTTCTTCATTTTCCGCCACCAATAGTGTTGCTTCAAGTCACGATAAATCTTTGTTACACCTGGGTGAATGGAATACCGTAAAATGTGAGCCTCCTCAAGGATCAACTCCCTCAACCCATAAATATTCGAAACACAAATTCTACCTTGAAGCCGCAAAACACCATTATCCCTGATCATAACCTTCTTAGCACCACCCCGTTGCATCGTGTCTTTCAAGACCAATAAGTGAGTATGCCGCCACATAAGCGAGAACCCTGATAGGCTCCGAAATATCCAACCTCATAAACCAGTTGGCCAAATCCTGAACATTCATGGCTAATGGCCTCTCTTCTGCCGGCAAAAAAACCAAACTACTCATGCTCTCCGTCTTCTTACTCAAGGCATCGACCACTATATTGGTCTTCCCTAAATGTTATAATATGATGATATCATATTCTTTCAAAAACTATAACCATCTCTGCTGCCGCAAATTAAGATCCTTGTGCTTGAATAGATGGTGGAGACTCCGATGGTCGGTATAGACCTCAGATGGAACGCCATATAGACATTGCCTCCAAATCTTGAGTGCTTGAAAAATGGCTGCTAACTCCAAATTATGCACAGGTTAGTTCTTCTCATGGACTTTCAACTGATGAGATGTGTAGGCAATCACTCTACCATCCCGCATCAATACCGCGTCAAGCCCAATACGCGATATATCAAAATACACAGTGTAAGATCCAGAACGTGTGGTCAACACCAATACTAAAGGTTATAATCAAGCCATTCTTGAGCTTCTGAAATCTCTTCTCACACTTGTCGGACCATATGAAAAGAGAACCCTTCTGTGTCAACTTGGTCAATGGGGCTGAGATAGATGAAAACCCCTCCATGAACCGGCAATAGTACCCCTCCAAACCCAAGAAGCTCCAAATTTCTGTAGCTGAAGTATGTCTAGGCCAGTTCTGAACTGCCTCAATCTTCTTAGGATACACCTTGATACCATCTGAAAACACAACATGACACAAAAAGGCAACCGAGTCTAACTAGAACTCACACTTTAAAAACTTGGCATATAACTGACGATTCTTCAAGTTCTGAAGTGCAATCCGCAGGTGCTGCACATGCTCCTCTCTATTGCGAGAGTAAATCAGAATATCATCGATGAAGACAATCACAAAGGAATCCAAATAAGGCTTGAACACTCGTTTCATCAAATCCTTGAAGGTTGTTGGAGCATTAGTCAAGACAAATGACATCACCAAGAACTCGTAATGACAATAATGAGTCCTAAAAGCTGTCTTAGGGACATCAGATGCCCTAATCTTTAACCTATAGTAGCTAGATCTCAATTCAATCTTGGAAAACATCTTGGCACTCTAAAGCTGGTCAAATAAATCATCAATCCTAGGTAACAGTTACTTGTTCTTGATAGTGACCTTGTTCAACTGCCGATAATCTGTGTACATCCTCATAGATATGTCCTTTTTCTTAATAAACAACACCGGTGCACCCAAGGTGAAATACTCGGTCTAATGAACCCTTTGTTAAGCAAATCCTTCAATTCTTTCAGCTCAACTAGAGCCACACGGTATGGTGGAATAGAAATAGGCTGAGTATCTAGAGCCAAATCAATGCAAAAGTCGATATCCCTGTCGGGTGGCATACCCCGACAAATTCATAGGAAACACCTCTTGAAACTCACTCACAACCGAATCCATAAAAGGAACCTCTGCACTAGAATCACAGATATAAGCTAAATACGCCAAACACCCCTTCTCGATCATATGCTGAGCCTTCAAATATGAAACCACACTGCTAGTGGAGTGACCGAGAGTTCCTCTCCACTCTAATCTTGGCAACCCCGGCATAGCTAAGGTCACTGTCTTGGCATGACAATCCAAGATAGTGTGATAGGGGGACAACCAATTCATACCCCAAAATTCACAATATTCAGCAACAAAATATTAACTACCGTATCAAAACCATTAATAGTAACAACACAAGACCAATACACCCGATCAGCTATAATAGAGTCTCTGACTAGTGTAGACACAGAAATAGGAACATCAAGAGAATCACGAGGCATATTCAAATGCGAAGCAAAATATGAAGACACATAAGAATATGTAGAAATCGAATAAAAAAATACGGAAGTATCTCTATGACAAACTGGAATAATACTTGTAATAGCTGCATCGGATGACTCCACCTTAAGTCTAGCTGGAAATGCATAACAACGGGGCTGAGCCCACCAACCTGTCCTCCACCTCTCGGACGATCTCTCACTAACTGACCTCCACCTTTAACTAACTAGACTCCACCTTAGGCTACCTGACCCCACCTCTAGCTGGTTGTGCGGGTGGTAGAGCTATCAGTGCCAGAATCATAGCACAAGTACCTTGTTGTGGCATACTGCTTTGTGACCTCGGGCAAAACTTTTTGGTGTGCCTCAAATCTCCACATGTATAACAAGCCCTTGGGTGACGTGATTGCTGACCCTGGAACTATCGCCGTCGACCTAAATAACCACCCTGGTAACTCTGTATTAGAGGTGCACTAACCGGATCTGGAGATTCTTTGTATGCTAGCTGCTCAGAACGAGGTCTATAAGCTCTCTGACTACCTGAAGTACCATGGGTAACCTGTAGAGCTGACTGAACCGACTTGATAGGATGGACTCTACTAAAGGAACTTCTGTCTCTAGATGAGGCACCACTAAATCCTCCAAAATGATGAGGCCTCTTTTCAGAGGTCGCCTCCCTCACCTGACCTTTGATGCGTTCAATCCTCCTAGCGATCTCCGCTACCCGAGAAAAAAAAATATCATCCTCGGTATCTTTGGCCATCTGAAGTCTGATGCCATATGTAAGGCCATCTATGAATCTCCGTACCTTCTCCCTCTCGGTAGGGATCAGGATAGCTACATGGCGTGATAAATCTATAAATCTAGTCTCATACTTATTAACGGCCATGCTACCCTACCGAAGGAGCTCGAAGTGATTGAGCAAATCTCTCTCTAAGTGAAGGGAATAAACTTCTTCAAGAACAACTGCGAGAACTGAGCCCATGTGAGAGGTGGTGATCCCGTTGGCCTGCCCTGCACGTACACCTGCCATCACCTTTTGGCAGAGCCATGCATCTGAAATACAATGAAATTAATTCCATTCGACTCTACTATCCCTATGTTGCTCAAAATTTCATGGAGATGGTCCAAGAAGTCATGGGAGGTCATTAGAAGGTGTACCACTAAAGTGAGGGGGATACAACTTGGTGAAACTGTCCAACCTCTTCAGCTCATCAGCTGACGTCGCGGGTCTGTCACCGGGCTGTGTGGCAACAACAGTCTGAACCACCCCAATTGGTAAAACTGTTGAGGTCTGATACCCGTGAGCCTGCTCTGTAGTGTGAGTAGCGGGAGTCTAGGCTTCTCCCCTGATTTGAGAAATGGCTGGTGCCACAGGAAACTATAACGATTTAGCCGATCGTTTTGAGTTTTTAGCCTCGTTTCCTTTGTTTGATGCTTTACATATGTGTATTTGTGATTATGAGACTCGTGGGAATGGTTAGTTTGGTTTTGGGAGAGTTTTAGATTGAATTGGACACTTAGTCCCTTGGTTGAAGATTTAAATTGTTAGAGCTGACCAAAGTTTAACAGTTATGGGGGATTTATTGTATCAGCGCAGTCTTTATTTAAGATATTTTGACTTTTAGACTTGTAATATTTCGTAATTCGTTATCTTGAATCGTTATTGTTATGTTTGGGTTGCTTAGCAAGTGAGTTAGGCACCATCACGACCCGATGGTAGTTTTGGGCCGTGACATAAGACGTGATCGAGTTGTTGTATTTTGGGGGAGACAAAGTGACAAAGATTACTGCTGGACTAGTGAAAATTTTATTGTAGTGCGCTTGAATCTCCTTCAAGAGAGCGAGATATTCGCGTCTCATTTTATTTTTTAATTGTAATTATATTTTCACTAACAAGCTAGATATAAACATGATTGTTAATCCCCTCCATTTTGTGTAAGGTGTCTCTATTTAGGAACTCAAATAATTTTTTTCTATTATAATAAAATATTTTAAATTGTTAACGATGTTGATTCATATTAGTAGTATTCTTATCCGTGTTCACATCCAAAATTCAGTATTTAAAATTAAAACCTTATAATCCGAAATTCTTCACCTAAATTGAGACATCAATACTAAATTTTGTCGTAGAACTGTGGGCATCACGTGGAAAAGAAAAACTGTAGATATCATAGCTCCGCATTGTGGAATCTCAACCACTTGACCAGTCAAAAAGCCAAAAGGAGACTTTCTTTTTTGGCTATTGGCATTAAACAAAAATAAAAACACAAAAGGGAAAGAGAGACAAAGTGAAAACCAGCCACTGAACAGCTAAAGCCATCGCTTTTGTATAGCAGCAGCAGCCAGGAACTTCCCTACCTATCTATATATAGTACAACGATTTCTACTTCAGACATAAAGTTTCTTCAATGGCTACTCTTTCCGTAACCCGAATTTCCTTGTCCCTTTCACTCATTACTTTGACAGCTTTCTTCTTTACTCCTTCAACTGCCCAAACTAAATGCAATATTAATTCAGTGTACCAACTCGGCGATTCTCTGGCCGACGCCGGTAATGTTATCCGTACACCCGGCGCCTCCATCATTTTCCGCGCCGACCGCTCTCCTTACGGCTCTACTTTCTTCAACAGACCCACTGGCCGTTTCTCAAACGGCCGTGTCATTATCGATTTTATTACCCAATCTCTCCAACTCCCTTTCCTCAATGCTTACTTGGACAGGGGTGCTGCTTTCACACAAGGCGTTAATTTCGCCGTGGCCGGTGGTACGGCCCTCAACACTTCCTTCTGGACTGCCCGAAACATTCGGTTGCCCACTTGGAACACCCCGCTCGCAAACCAATTAGGTTGGTTCAAAACTCATCTTCAGTCCACCTGTGGCTCCAGATGTGCAGACTCTCTCAAAAACACTCTGATAGTAATGGGGGAATGGGGTGGAAATGATTACTACAATGGGTTTTTCCAGAACAAGCAGATCCCAGAAGTTAGGACATACGTCCCTAACGTTGTCGCGGGGATTATGAGAGGCATCAAAGATGTGATTCAGCTCGGAGCCACGCGCTTTTTGGTTCCAGGAATTTACCCACTCGGGTGCTTGCCGCTGTATCTCACATCATTTCCTGATAATAATACAGGCGCGTACGACCAAATGGGTTGCTTGAGGAACTACAATGACTTCGCTTCGTATCATAATAGATACGTGAGCAGGGCTATCGCGAATCTGCAGCGCGAATTCCCGAATGTTAGCATTGTGTACGGGGATTTCTATGGTTCCCTTTTGACAGTTATGCGCAGTGCTTCTTCCTTTGGATTTGACCAGAACACGTTGCTTAGTGCATGTTGTGGAACTGGAGGGAGGTATAACTTTAACTTTAGGACCGTGTGTGGAGCTGCTGGGATCAATGTTTGTTCGAATCCGGCTAGATACGTGCACTGGGATGGAATTCATTTGACAGACGAAGCTCATCGTCGTATGACAGACATTCTTGTCAACGACATGTTGTCCAAATTCAGGTGTGCTGTTTAGGCAACTAGCCAGGTTGAAGATTATTATATATATCCAAGATTGGATATAGTTGGGTGTTTTAATTACGGTCAAATGTATGCTATATGCTTCATTAAGACGGGAAAAAACAAATTAAGAGAAATGATGTAATTGCCTTGAATCTTTTTGTTTGATGAGTGGAGCTAGAGGTTTTGATCACGTGCTTTCTGTAAGGTGTGACTATTCAAGCGTCCAGGAGTTCTCGTTTCTTGCTAAATGATGAAAAATTACTTTACCAAGTTCAGTTGAGCCAATAAGACTACGTTTATTTTCGTTAAATTCAGAATTTGATTTAAATTCTCATTTATGGTGAAAATCAAACGAAATCACTGAGTTAGTAAGTGACAAGATATGATTTTTTCTTTTAAATGGTAATTAAGACAAAACGCAGCGCGTCTCACATGAGTTTCACACTTTACCCGCTAGATATCTTTTGAATTTTTAATATGCAGTGTTCGTAAATATTTACGTATATAACCAGTTATTTTAATATCAATGTTTTAAAAAAAAAAGCAGACATAAGATCCCTTCATATGTTTATTCTGTGGTGTATAGATAGAAGAACATCGATGATGAGGTGATTCTTGTATAATAAATAAGATTTTTAACTGTAATCGTCAATCATGCATATAAAAAGCGCATAAACAGATTTACGTTATATTGCATTTAGTTTTATATTGCATTTAGTTTGTAATTGTATTACTAACACTTAAAAGGCAGATAGATTGTTGTAAGGCTGGCAAGTGGGCCGGTCCAGGCCCGGGACCGGCCCGGGACCGCGGGTCAAACGGGCCAAACGGCTAAACGGGTCAGGACCGTTTGGTCCGGTTTTAGCGGGTCTGGTCCGGTCTCGTGGGCCGGTCCTATGTTTGGGCCCGCCAGGCCCGGGATTGTTTGACCCGTCAGGGCCCGGGACCGGACCGGACCGGCCCGGTCCCTTAGCGGGCCTAGCGGGCCCAACGGCTATTTTTTTTTAAAAAAAAATTTTTTTTTTTTTTATAGCCATTTAACCCCCCAACTTTGTTTTAATCCCAAACTTTTTATAATTACACTTTTTTCCTATTTTCAACTATAAAGATATTGCCATGATTTTTAATGCTATAATAAAAATATAACGCATTGATTTGAATATCTCTTTACAATATTTTTGTCTTTTTATATATCTTAAGCTATACATATAGTATAATATAGTATAGTATAGTATATATATATATATATAAGCTTATATTTATACTATACTATAGTCTATACTATATATACATCTCATAAGATATATAAGCTATATTCGATATACATATATATATAAGCCTATATATATACTATCGAATACGGCTTATATACTATAGTATAGTATAGTATAATATATATATACTATATATACAACTTAAGATATATAAACTATATTCGATCAAACTATCCATAATCATAGATTGTTCTAATAGGGACTTTAGGAATAGTCCATTTGTTTAACAAATCAAGGTTTTGAGGTATATCTACCTCTTCCAATCTAGTATTTTTCATACTAGTTTCTCCTAAATCCATATTTCAGAAACATATCTATGTCGAATATTTCATATCTATCTTATATATACCATGAAAGTACCTAGGCTCTGATACCATTTAACAGGATCAAGTGGCGGGCGGTAATCCGCCATGCCTTCTCAATTAAATTAAAACAGAAATCACCGTTTGACCGGGAACTGGACTTGTTTCACACCTCACATCTGGCTTTTATATGCCTGGAAGGTTTCCACCAGTTAAAGATTTCTATTTTAACATATTTGAGAATTCTTAATCTAGCTAATTCAGTACCCTTATATTTAAAGACTGGCGGTAATCCGCACAATCAGTAAGGATAAGAATTGAAATATACTTGAATTTTATATATAGTTTAATGACTGTATGGAAGGTTAAAAACCTTTACTCAAGCAAGGGGTCTGTCATAATATAATACATACTTTTATTGAGCCCATGTGTCTAGCAGTTCTAACCGTGAAAGAAGATGCCCTTTTAACTCCTTTATCGGGCTGAGGTTCACGGCTGGCTAGACGGAGCCACTAAGGCAAAGCCAATAAGAGTAGTGTTATATCAGACTGTACCAACCATCTTGACACCAAGTCAAAACTCTATATATAAAACTCATTTATATTTTAATAGATGCCGTCGCTTTCATAGTGTATATAGGAGAGAAGTTAGATACTCAACATAGATATGAAGTCTCTTAGCCGGACATCGTCACGGCCAGAGAGGAGAGACTAGAAGAAAATCTAAACTAAGAAAGACAGAAGTATGTACCTTGTGGCCAAGAAGCAAGGCCCTGAAGATGAAGAACTGAAAACTTTTATTTATTTGTTCTTCTATTACAATCTACAAACTTCAAACTAACTCTTTACTTACACTTAGATAGAGAGAGAGAGAGAGTTCTAGAGAGAGGGAGTCTTGACGTCTGCCTCTTAAGAATGAACGAATGACTTCTATAAATAGAAAAAGAAAAGGAATCTATGAACAGTAAAAGTGGGTCCCCGTGGGTCCCTGTAACAGTGTTTCTACTGTAGAAACAGTGTATTTACTGTTGATGAACAGTGTATCTACTGTTCGAGTGGGTCCGGCGGCTTCACTATGCTGTAGGTCCGGCGGCTTCACTGTTTGAGTGGGGTCCAGCTGTTTCACTGTGCTGGTTTCTTTTCCGCTTTTTTCAATTTGCGGATGAATTCTTCTGTATCATGTAAGTCTTCTTCAGATAATATCCTTTCTGCTTCAATGGGCTGAGAATCTTCAGCAATATCATCGTTGCTTGTTTCACTTTGCATTGACGTATCTGACTTTTCATATTGATTAATGGAAGACAGTAAATTTCTTTTAACCTCTTCCAAGTAACTGTTAATCATCTCTGTTTTATCTCCTTCTTGAAAGGAGATCCTTCTGGCAATATGCCTCACTGAACTGTCATCAATTACCTCTTTCTGAGGTTTACTGGAATATTCTTGGATCTTCATCTCGATTGAATCCAAGAGCTCTTGACCATATAAGGTCTTTGTTTTGGGATCCTTCTTCATTAACTTGTCCCAAAAATTATTGTAAAAAGTCCTATATAAGCAGGGGACTTGTTCTTCAGTGAATCCGACTTCTGGATTCCATTTGTGTATCCAAGGGATAGAAAATTCCAGAAAGAAATATATTTGGTTAATTTTTTCTGGGTAGCAGATATGATCTGCGTGGTATAAATCGTTAATAAAAGGAGAAATTTTTATCCATTCTTTGTATAACATGAGAAATGGATCTGGTAAAATCTTTATTGTTGGACCGTGGTATGACCACCAGTTTAGAAACCAATTAGGAACAGTTGTTGCAAATATCTTTGCACATACTTTTATAAACCAAGTATGTTTGTGTCTATCATTATTGTAGTATAATACTTTATCAAAAGCTTGGATATAATCCCAATAAGTAAAATTTATTTTATTTTTGTTAAGGCTTATCTGCCTTTCCTTCATTGTGGATATACCCCAGTCTTCAACAGATATAATCTGTTTAATTATAATCTTCGAGAAGTTATAAACGTTCTCGTCTGTGCTATACCCAGAAAAGTGCTGAAAATCTGCACTTCCAGTACTGGTCAGTATCGTTTCATAGTAGGAACGGGTTTTGTATGACTCACCCGGATAATATAACCCATTTATCAAATACCTTTGGAATATCTTCCATGGTTCTTCTTTTCTCTGAATGTCAGAATTTTCTAAGAGAAATATCATTTCTCTTTTTGGCACTTTCTCGTATGACTTGATATCATCATTGTCATCTTTAGTAATGGAAGCAAAAGTATTACTTTGCTTAACAGAAGTATCTTTCTGTTTTTGAGCAGTCAAATATGCCTACAAATGTGCGTATAACGGACTATCTTCTGGAATATCTTCCAGATGGACGGATGGTCCAATCGATGATTCTTCTCTGAGAGATATCCTCTCATTGACTAAACTCCTTCTTCCCATTTGTATAACTGGGGAGTTTGATGAGGATCCGTATGACGATCCCGAAGGTGATGACCTTCCTTTGGACTGTGGGGATGATCTTCCCCAACCTCTACCTCTTCCCCTACCCCAGGGGGTTCCATCCTGTAAATATTCACGAGATAAGAAATCTGGCAGAGAATTATCAATTCCCTTTTTATATTGTATTTCAAAATCAAAAGGGGCTAATTGAGCTTGCCATCTTGCAAATATCATTTTTGAGGCATCATGTTTAAAATCTTTATTAAACATATATTTAACAGATTGTGCGTCAGTTTTTATCAAAAACTTTTGATTGTATAAGTCGTCCTGAAATTTTAAAACACATTTTACTATGGTTAACATTTCATGTGCCACAGTAGCATATTTTTTCTGGGCTTCAGACCATTTACCAGAATAAAATCTAATCAGATATTCATGTTTATCATTGGGATTTATCTGTTTTAATATCCCTCCATAACCAATATTAGACGCATCAGTCTCTATAATTTTTTGCCATGTAGGATTAGCAAGGGTTAAGCAAGGTAAAGATTTAACACGTTGTTTAATATTTTTTACCAAAGTAGTGTGACTATCAGTCCAAGGGCTTTTATAATTCTTTTTTAACCTATCATATAAGGGGGCTAAATCACGTGACAGATCTTTATAAAAAGGTGAAATATAATTTAAACTTCCCAAAAATCTTTGTAACTGAGTTCTATCAGTAATAACATCGGGAAATTTTGAGGCAAAATCAATCGATCGTTGAATAGGAGTAATCTTCCCCTGACAAATATAATGTCCTAGGAATCTAATGTTAGTTTGAAATAAGCTCATTTTTTGTTTTGAGATTACCAAACCATTTTGTATAACAATTCTTTTGAAAATATCTAAATGCTTAATATGCATTTCAAGTGTTTTGGAAAATACCAAAATGTCATCGATATATACAATGACGAAGACTAGATAAGGGTTGAAAATATCATTCATAATTTTTTGGAATTCTGAAGGGGCATTTTTTAAACCAAAAGGCATAACATTCCATTCATATTGCCCAAATGGAACATTAAAAGCAGTTCTATAAGTATGCTCTTTAAATATTTGAATCTGCCAATAACCAGATTTTAAATCAAATTTTGAAAATATATTGGCGTCATATAATCTAGACAATAAATCTCTTTTATTAGGAATAGGATACCTAACCCATTTCAAATATTTATTCAAGGGCTTATAATTAATGACTAATCTAGGAACACCACGTTCCTTTTCAGCTGCGTTATTAACATAAAAAGCTGTACAAGACCAAGGAGATTTTGAGGGTTTTATCAAACCCTTTGATAGCAGACTATCAATCTCTTTTTTGCAAAATTCCACCAATTCTGCATTCATCTGACAAGGTCGAGATTTAGTAGGAATATCATCCTCAGTGAAATTATCTTCATATGGAAGAGTAACAATATGCTTTTTTCGATTCCAAAAAGCACTAGGATGCTCAGCACAAATATCAATAGCAATCTGCTCGGAAATCAATTTGATTTTTTCCTGTACTTTAGTAGAATTCAGAGTATCAAATATATTCATACTAAACATTTCTAATTGTAAAGAATCAACATGTTTTTGCTTCATATCAATTAAAGCATTAATATCTCTAGTTACTGGATCTGTAACAAAAGTATAACTTATCTCTTTATCCTTATAAGTAGCAGTAAAACCTTTCGAGTCTATGCTAGTAAAAGGATAAACGACGTTAATAAACGGTGTTCCAAGTATAATTGGAGGGTATAACTGGTTTTTTACCAAGAAAAAGAAGTGAGAAATACAGACTTTATTCTGACAAATACCCGTATTAGGAAGTTTATACTTTATATCTAAAGCATGTCCGGATGCAGATCTAACCATATGAGTAGTTTTTTGAAAATATTTCGTAGGTACTAAACCTTCTTGAATGCAGCTAACATCTGCTCCACTATCAATCATGGCAATGTTTGTAATTGAGAAACTATTATCAATGAGAATAGTACATTTGATGTACCATTTATGAGCAGTAATAATTTGCATCATTCCTAGAAACATATCATGTTTAGGATTAAAATTAATAGGTTTTTCTTCAATATCATTTTCAAAAATACCTTTGTTTTTATCATTAGATTTCTCAGCTGGAGAATTGATTTTCTCAATCTGAGTAATCCTATGATCACAAATCATTTGATTTTGTTTAAGAGATTTGATCTCTCGTTTTAAGTTTTCAACTTCAATTTTTAAATCATCGAAAGAAGAATCTCTTGCTGGAGATGCATTTTTGTTTAACAAACGGTTATTAACCTCTAGTAAGGAATAAGGCGGGGAATATTCAAATTCTTTTTCAAAAGATTTTGCAAAACCAGAACTTGAATTAGAACTTGAACTAGCAGCCAAATTAATAATTTTTTCACGAAGTTTTTCATCATTAACTTCTTTTAAAAGTTCTATTATATTATCAGAAGTAATAGTTTTCATGTTTAGGTCTTGAAACTGTGATTGTAATTTATAAAATTCATCATCACAAGTACATGTATCACCTTTGCAAGTTGTACAAGTATTATCAATATTTTTATCACTATCAGATAAATCAAGCAAATCAATTTCAGCTTCGGATTCTGATTCAGAATAATAATCAGATTCCGATCCAGAAGTATATAACAAACTATAAACCTTATCACGTAGTTCATCTTCTAGTCCTAAGGTTTTCAGCTTTTGAAGCTTACAATTTGGAGCTATATGGCCAAATTTACCACACTTATAACACTTAATGTCAGCAAGATCTCGCTTAGACCTATTTTTGGTAAATCTAGTAGACTTGCGATGTGCTTTCTTGGCTTCTCGTTCTTCTTTGGATCTATATCTAGATCTCTTTTTCCTATAAGGACTGTCTTGATTGGGGTATCTATGATACTTATGTTTCTTTTTCCTATGAGTAGAAGTTTCGGGTAAACCGAACTGGGCGCAAAAGTCCCCTAACTGGTTTCTTTCTTTAAGCTTATCCATCTTAAGTTGTCTGGACAATCTTAATTCATTGCACAGGTTTAATCCTTCCTGTGTGCAAATTCCTATTAATTTACCATAGGTATAGTCTGCATAAGGAATTTCTCCATAACTACCTCTTAAAACCTTTCTAACTCTTTCGGCAAATAAAGAGGGAAGGCCATCTATGAACTTAGCTTTCCAATGTTCAAACTTATTTTCTGGTAGTTCCATCACTCTACTCATAAAGGTGTCTTTATACCACCTAAACTCACTTAAAGTCTTACATCTAAGGCTATTAAGGAGAGTACAAACAGTTTCATTTTGGTTGGTAAATCTACCATTGAAGTGTTCTAATATAGTAAGAATAAGGGTATAAACGGCATCTTCTCTATTTGCCACTAGGGCCATGCCTAAGTTATCAAGTCCTTCGTCAACGGCTTTAGCGTTAATAACCATTGCCCTTTCGTCGACAGACAAATAATTGTCCCACCAGCCACGAAGTTGGCCAGTAAAACCTGCAACAATCATTCTGCAAATATTCCTATCTGTATTTTTTACACTTTTACAGATAGTTGCATACATAAGCATTCTATGTACTAGAATAGTTAACTGCCTATCAGTCAAACCATCAAGATTCCATTCGTAAATTTCGGAACCACTGTAAGACGTATTAGTCTGATTCCAATCACGTTCCTCTATTAAAACATCTTGAGGAGTAGGACGATTGTAATAATAAGTCTGCATTCTAGGTTTATCAGCATATCTGCTATCTGCAAACTTACTATTCTTTTTGGGGTAACTTCTGAGTTTATTAAACTCTGACAAAACATCCTTTTTATAGTCAAAAGTAGAATCTAATTTATCAGCAAAATCATTTGATAAATCAATGGGTTTGATATTCAAACCGGATAACTTTTTATCAAGAAGTTCTTCTAAGTCTCCAAAAGATTTAAATTTAAAATCCTGAATATCAGGAGGTCTTTGAATATGAGTAACAACAATCTGAGGTTCTGATTTGCTTCCTGAAGAAGAGGCAATATCAGTCAAAGTCTTTTTCGTATTCATCTCCTTAATCAAGACTGTTAAATCATCAAGTTTTTTATTAAGAAAACTAACGTTTTCACCCAAAACTTTAACATATAAACTCAAATAATTATTTTGAGAAATTAATTTATTAATTTCTGCGATGCTGACTGCAGCAACATCTTCATCAATAAATTTTTGAAATGCAGTAAAAGTAATACCTGTATTATTAGGTAAAACAAAAGATGATTGAGGAGGATAAATGGCTTTAGTAATATTGCCACTCCCGTCTTTATAAGATCTTTCCAAAACTTTTATAAAAAGTGGTAAATATGTGGTTATAAACCAAGGAACAAAATACATAATTTGATTATGTAAAGCACAAGTTTCATAAAACTCTTGTGAAATATTGTTTAAATCTTCCTTACTATAAGTATCAAAAAAACCAAGTTTTAAACTGGTTCCATTTATCAGTAAAAAATTCTTTTTGAATATAACCTCTAGCTTATGACCCTGGACTAAAATCAATTTGGTGTGGAATCATTAAGAATCATTGGGGTCAAAATCCATTTCGGACGCAGAAGGAATATCCTTATCAGAAATATTATCACTATCCTGAACAATATTTGTTTTGGGGTTAATCTTAACCCTTTCAACAGGTTTATCACCTACTTTAGTAGAAATTGTGTGTAAAGATGCAGCACGATTTCTAGCTGGTCCATAGACTGGTTCAACAGGAGAAATGTGTTGAATATCAGGCAACAGTCTACGACTAGTAAAGGAATGTCTGTTATAACTAGAATTAATAGTAGGCAACATTCTATTATTAGAAAATGACTGTCTACTATAAGTGGAACTATTATCGTCAAACTGAATGCAAATCCTACCATCCGGATTTTGAGTAATATGAGAATACTCAGTATTACTAACAGTATCAGTTATCTGACTGGGGGATATAACCGAATCCAAAGTCCATGTGGTTGAAAAATTAATTTCTTC